>NC_041411.2:50174748-50264748 GCF_900747795.2 Erpetoichthys calabaricus | reverse complement strand
TGTAGATCGGGGTAATTACATTCATTGCATTCCTAGTCTGAATCACAATCTGATTGTATGGGTGGTTACCTGGCACTGTAGGGTTGCCACCCGTCCTTTAAAATACGGAATCGTCCCGTATTTGAGAATGAAATTGCGCGTCCCGTTTTGAATCAATACGGGACGGGATTTTTTTTATCATTTTTTTTAAAGCAGCGTCTCATGCAAATCATCCCACACGCATTTTATGAAGATGCCTCCTTTCCTACTTTTGATTGGGTAATACTTGATGTCATCGTTAGTTTGATTGGTCTTTTTAACTGTCCAGTGAGGAGGGCGGGTTTTTTAAGTAGAGTCTGCAAAGTGTTGGCACTGGGATGTGGCACCCGCTGCAGTATGCGTCCCTTATTTTTTTGTATTAAAAGTGGTAACCCTACCTGGCAGGTAACACTTATGTTTGGTCATGAAGTCGTCTAAAATTCGCCACATGCCCTCTTTTAATTGTGAGAAGCAGATATATACAGCCAAATTCTCGCGCTTCATTGCGGCGAAGTACTGCTTTTAATTTTTTAAAAAGAAAATAAAACCTTTTTAAACGGATCGAAAATATACCAATAACAATTTGTTAAGGATCTGTTTTTTTGTGAACCTCGCTTTTCACAGCTGTCGCGCTACGGCGTGTGTTTCGTTTATTTGACAGTATGTAGATCGTGGTAATTACATTCATGGCATTCGTTTTCTGAATCACAATCTGACTGTATGGATGGTTACCTGCCAGGTTACGCTTGTGGTTGGTCAGGAAGTCGCCTTACATCCACCATGTGCCCTCTTTCTGTTCCCAGAAGCTGATCATAGAATGGTTTTAATAGTTTACTTTCAAATAATGCAAAGAGTATGCGACACATGTTTCTCCCTAATTCTGGGCTCATCAGGCATACACACTCACTGCATCCCCTCTCGGGAATCGAATCTCTATCGTCAGCGCCAGAGTTGAAGCCCCTAACGTTGCGGTCAGCAAGTGGGCTAACATCCACCATGTGCCGTCTTTCAGTTGCGAGAAGCAGATCATAGAATGGTTGAAACTGTTGCCCCTAACATTGCGCTACGGCGTGTGGTTCGTTTATACCTCGTGTCTTCTCATTAAACTTTTATCTCGCGAATATGTTATTGCAATCCGCAGCGGGGGCGTTTCTATAAACTTAATTTAAACGTACGTTTTACACCGTGCTTTGTTTCCCTTATGAACATGCTTGTATGCTTCACTCGCTCCCTTCTCAATTGTTTAATGAATTTTTTGTTCTTCGCTGTTTGCGGCTCCTCCTTCATTTGTCCCTACTGCGTTCAAAGTCTTTTCACGTGATTACGTGGGAGGCGTGATGACGTGACACTCAACTCCTCCTCCCACGGCCATCGAGCTGCCGTCCATTACAGTATATTGTGAAAAAAGAGGTTCCAGTTATGACCATTACGCGTTGAATTTCGAAATGAAACCTGTCTAACTTTTGTAAGTAAGAGCTGTAAGGAATCAGCCTGCCAAATTTCAGCCTTCCACCTACACGGGAAGTTGCAGAATTAGTGATGAGTCAGTCAGTCAGTCAGTCAGTCAGTGAGTCAGTGAGGGCTTTGCCTTTTATTAATTAGTATAGATACAATAAGGGAGAGTAGAGCAACATATTACTCTACCAAGATAAAACAGTGAGTAACAAGAATGATTCAGACATTAGCCGAATGTTAATAAAGTCAAACCAAAATATTCTAGTTTGGAGAGATCTTTGCCAATCTCTAGCATCTTCAGAAGCAAATTTGTTTTGAAGTTTTTGAAACATGGATAAAGTTCTGTATTCAGTACTTTGCATGTATGCATTGAAGAGATAGTGAAGGGTGTAGATGTTTGTGGTATTACAGTGTTTGCAGACAGAGAACACATTTATATCACTGAGGCAACTTCAGATTCTGCTATTTGTCAAGCTGCTGTCCACAGAGGTGTCTCTATGGTTTGGAGGTTCACTTTGTTTCTATTCTCACACTCCTGATTATCTCTGTATCTGTTTCTGATGACATGTTTTGTTTGTTCTACAGACTATCTAACTGGTAGGTTTGCATTCTGGGATCTCAATCGACTTCTCTTCTTGGAAAACTGAATTTGTTAGCCTAATTTTTCATGGATTGTGAATTGTATAGGTACACCAGACACTCTGAACCATGCATATGTGTGATGGGATGGTTGATTTTTTCACAGATCATATCTTAACTTATGCCAAGTAAAGTAAATATAATGCCACTGGTTCATATCAGTTTTGCTTCTTATACTAGATGGTGTTTCTTTGGGTATCAACTAGAGAAGTTTGGGTAGTTTTGTTTGCTGGAAAACCTAACCAGGCTCTGTTTGTGTTTTTTTTCCAGCTCAGTAAGACATATGGGTCTGTGTTTACTGTGTGGCTGGGCTCCAAGCCTGCTGTGGTGCTTAGCAGCTATAGCACCCTCAAAGATGCCCTGTTGACCCAAGGAGAAGAATTCAGTGGCAGATATATCTATCCTGTGCTCCAGAAGTCAAATGAAGGATACGGTAAGTTAAACTGTGATGCATGTATTTTAATGGCACAATGCGCATGAGACTTCAGTGTTAACTTTAAGAATCAATTGTTGATGCTTCCTGGCTTATGATCAGAGGCAATATTTAACTCTTGAACCTCATGAAACTATAGAGAATACCTGAGATTCCTTGTCTTTGCAGCTGATATAACCAGATCCTTCTTCCTTGAAAACAGACAGTCACATTCACCTTTGTTCTTAATTTTTATACTTTCACCCTGCTACCAAAGGAGTAGTTGGAAGCAATGGAGAACAGTGGAAGCAGGTTCGTCGTTTCTCCCTCACAACTCTGAAGAATTTTGGAATGGGGCGGAGGAGCATTGAAGAACGGATCCAAGAAGAGACAAACTTTTTGCAGGAAGCCTTCCTTGAGAAGAAAGGTAAGACTGCTGATTGTCTTTCTCTCCCTGTTACCATTTGCTGCCACTGTTGACCTTAAGAGACCAGGTAGCTTGACAAACTCTTAACTTTTTTTTTACAGACTTACTTTTTAATCCCAAATTCATCGTGCTTAATGCTGTGGCCAATGTGATTTGCTCGGTGGTGTTTGGGAGGAGGTTCAGCTACCAGGACAAAGACTTCCTCTTCTTCCTCAAAACAATTGATGGCTACTTTAATTTCCTAAGCAGACCCACTGGCCAGGTAGGAGCCAATGGATAACAGATTGGATAGTTTGATACTGCCAATATTTTATTGATCCTAAAGGGAAACAGTAGTGCTTCAAAAACCTACACACAAGAACTACATAAAATAAACTCAAGCTGAAAGAATAAGGTAAATATGGGGTGAAACCTGAAAATTTTGTGGTTACTACTATTTAAATGAGGTTTTCCTGACCCGCTCAACAGCAAATTCTCCAGGATCTAATCCTGCCATTAGCCAATTAATCACCAACCAACAATACGCCATAAAAGTGGAAACATATAACAAAGACAATGACAATAAAGAAGGACATCAAACATCAACATACTGTGACAAAATAAACATCACAAACAAAGATTTCCTATTTTATATACAACACGTACCAACAGAGCCAGCACATGAGGTGAGAAATCGAGACAATCACTTCAGGCAGCACTTTGGTCAAGGTAGCCTTTCATGCGGCATATTTTTTAACATTATGAAATAATAATTCAAAAATGAGAGTTAATTATAAACATGGGTCATGAGGTCTCTGGAAAGGGGTGTGTGGTACTCCCGGTATCTTTGCAAAAGGACAAAGGTCCAGGTCTTTATAGAGTCCTGATGCTCCTTGTTTTGCTATATGGTTGCAAGACATGGACACTATCCAGTGTCCTGAGATGAAGACTGGACTCCTTTTTTACTGTGGTCTTTTTGGAGAATCCTTGGGTACCACTGGTATGACTTTGTGTCAAATGAGCAGTTGCTCATGGAGTCCTGAATAAGGCACATTACCTGCATTGTGAGGGAGCATCAGTTACAGCACTACAGCCATGTGGCACGATTCCCTGAGGGTGATCTGGCTCACAGGGTGCTCATTGTTTAGGACACAAGTGGTGGGACCAGGTCAAGGGGACGCCCATCTGGCTGCGGCAGATGTTGATTTCTGAGGGGTGGGACTGGACCACATGTATCCCTGGGGAGTTGCCAACCAGGATGCCAAGCTGTTTCATCGTGTGCTGGGTATAGCAACACGCTATATCAACCCATGCTCCCCAACCTGACCTGACATGACCTGGAGTTATGTGCACATCTGGTTCCTTATGTATCTGCCACCTATAACAGCTATAACACACATTTTCAGTTTAAAATTTTCAAATTTCTAGCAATGTTGTTCACACAGCTTTGATACACAATGACCCTCGTAAAATCAAAAGAGCGCATGCTAGGTTTGAAGCTACATGCCAATGTTTGACTTTGGCACTCAGTTTCCTGATTTTCACAAATCGTATTGGGTATATATTGATTTGTCATTTTAGAAAATTTTGTTAATTCCTGAAATGTTTTTAAGGTGCCAGTGAAATGTGCGGAATGAGCAAAACTGACAAGTTTTGTTTCAAATTCAATCTCACAGCCATAAACCTGAATAAAAATTGTTTGGAGGGATCAAAAAATTGTACAGTTTTAATTTTTAAATCTGTTTTGTGCATTTTACTGTTTTAAAGCTAATCTTTTTTATTTTTTCCAAAAACAATATATATTATGTAATTTTGTTTGGATGCATTGTATCATGAGAGTATTAAATTGTGAAGTCTGTATTGCAATGCCATTGAATTTGGATGAAGTGTACCAATTTATTCTTATGCTAAGAAAATTTGGGCTTAGGGGTTTCAATGGGACAAAAATGCATACCAAAATCATAAATTGCAGATAAATTATTGTATCCATGTAAATGTTGAATGAAATTACTGTTTGAATGGTAGATGAATGCTGTCATATTAGCTAATGCCACCCCTGAATAAAATAAACAATTCTGCCCTGACAGTAACCAAAACTAAACAAATATGCAAAGACTGACACTTTAAGGTGCTTTTTTACAGTCAAACTCTTATGTCACCAGCTGATCTAAATTATTCTGGCCCTGAAGTAAGTATCTACAGCACTTTTCTTCCATGCCATCAGCATTTTAAATTGTTATGTGTGCTTTCCATTGCAAATCGATTCTCATGGGAAATCTAAAGTCCTCAAAGCATCCAACCTGCCAGGTGTGTGGCGCAAATGTGTTTAAAGGCTCAGACTCCTATTTTATACAGCATGGGAAATCTAAGAGTGACATTCATTAAACCGACAATGCAAAAGTAGAAAAACAATTATTTAGAACTGCTACAGATCTTGAGGCTGATCCTCCAATTAGCTGTGAACCACCCAGTCTCACTGAGATTGCACAGGTGGTGAACTAGCTGAAGGGAGGCAAGGCTACAGGTATCTGTGGTATCTGGGGTGAACTTCTCCAGGCTGGTGGTAAAGCTGTCCTCCTGGCATTGCAAGCAATCTTTGCTTCCACTTGGGAGACAGTTGGGAGTCATCCCAACTGACTGGAAAACTGGACTTATCCTCCCTATCTGGAAAGGGAAGGGTGATCTATCTTAATTTAATTAATTGTCAATTCCAAAATAATAAGTATGACCTACTCAGTAAACCACTGTCTGGAGTGTGGACCAGCAATTCCTCTACTGAGGCTCTTCATGAAACCCAAACATAATCCCACTTGAATGACCAAACAAACTATTTTATTGCTAGCCAGTACAAGTAAAATAAAATCACAAATGTGATTCATACATGAGCATATGCACGATTATTGTATTGCCAGTATTAGCAGATCAAAATCTGAATATAGAAGGTCCAGGAAATAAAAATAAACCTTTAAAAGAAACCAAATTTGAAACTGGGAAATTTATTGGACTGTTGCCAGCACTCAAAATGGTAATTCAGGCTCAAAGTCTTGACAGGCTAAACAAGAATTTGAAACAAAAACTTGCATCTAAATTGCACATGAACATGTTTTGTTATTATTGACACAGATGTTAGAGAGGCAGTGATGCCGATATATAATACAAAGTTCGCCTCTGGCAACCAGAAGTAGCATCGCAGTTACAGAACCCCAAAATGCTCTAATAAAAACATAACGGCAATATGCTGTAAAAAGACTGGACATACACAGGAAGAAGTCTGGGGGCAGCCACCCGTGTACTTGAATTAGGCTGCCAAAATTAAAAGGTTGTTTCCATAGAACAGGTCTCAACAGACTTCAGTCCAACAAATAGAACAATCATAACAGGCAAAGAAGGTGGTTTAAAAGCCGGGCAGGGGAAGTGATGACATCGGGCCTGGAACCGGAAGTGATATCATTGAGTCCAGGTGAAATTCCCCGTGGTCGCTCTGCTGATGAAAAAGAGGGAGTATTAGTGCACCCTGCCACCCCCTGTTCTGGCATGGAATTATCCCTTTGTGAGCCCTTCAGCTGCCTCCCATGTGCACGTGTGTGACAATGCTAAAATAAAAACAAGACAAAAAGTATTACATACATGATTCAAGAGATGATTGATGGCAAATATTTGAATCCATAATCAGCACAATGTACTTCATAAACTCAATGCTGGAAAAAATTTACCTAAAGAGAAGTTTATTTTTAATGGGGTGCATATATCGTAACACAGATTATATGTTACACACTATATGTAAGACCTAGATAGGTCTCACTAATCTGTACCACCACAATCACCTCTGTCTAATGATTTGTGATTTGGAGATATTAGAACATTAGAACAATCTAGACAAAAGCAGGCCATTTTGCACCCATCTACAGTGAAAACATCACCCTGAACTCCCACTTCTTTTAGTTTGATGCACAGCATCACATGGTGCACCTTATCAAATTCTTTCTGAAAGTCCAGATAAATAATATCATAGGCTCCACTTTGATCAAATCCTTCTGATGCTTCCTCGTAGAATTCCAGTATGTTAGTAAAACATGACCTCCCTCTTCTGAACCCATACTGATAGCTCAGTAAATCTCCTGTCCTTGCCAGGTGTTGCTCAATTATCCTTAATAATTCCATCCATCCATCCATTTTCCAACCCGCTGAATCCGAACACAGGGTCACGGGGGTCTGCTGAATGCATGGCAGAAACCAATCCTGGGCAGGGAGCCAGCCCACGGCAGGACACACACACACACACGCACACACATGCACACACACACACACGCACACACACACACACTAGGGACAATTTAGAATCGCCAATGCACCTAACCAGCACCCGGAGGAAACCCACAAAGACACGGGGAGAACATGCAAACTCCACGCAGGGAGTCCTGGAGACCTCATCCATCAAGCTGCCTCCCCCATTTGGCCATTCCATGGGTGAAACAGTGCTGGGCCAGCCAATCCAATGAAAGGACCCCTCTTTTCCACGATTCCTGCGATCCTCCATCAGGGATGACTTTACCTTAGGCAGGCAAAACAACTTGGCAGGTGGGCCGTAGCACCAAGTGCCACATTTGAGTACCGAGAAGAGAAAGAGAAAACGTGAGGGTTAGTATCCAATTATAACTATCATGTTACTTATGTTTTAGTGCTAATGACTAACAACAGAGATACAGTCTGTACAGTTAATCAGCAGCTCTAGTCAGGATATGCTAAACTGAAATAGTGAGTCTTCAGCCGGGATTTAAAAGCTGAGACCGAAGAGGCATCCCTTATAGTAGCAGGCAGACTATTCCACAGTTTAGGGGCCCTGTAACTAAAAGTTCGACCTCCCATTGTTATTTTATTAATCCTTGGAATCATAAGCAGACCGGCATCTTGAGATCTTAATGTGTGCTCTGGTTTGTAAGTCATGATAAGTTCAGACAAGTAAGCCGGACCTTGGCCATGTAATGTTTTATATGTTAAAAGGAGGATTTTGAAATCAGCCCTAAACTTAACCGGGAGCCAGTGTAAGGATTTAAGAACTGGAGTTATGTGTTCATATTTTATTTTTCTTGTAATAATTCTTGCAGCTGCATTTTGGATTAACTGGAGGCTGTATAGAGAACCTGCGGTGGGTTGGCACCCTGCCCGGGATTGGTTCCTGCCTTGTGCCCTGTGTTGGCTGGGATTGGCTCCAGCAGACCCCCGTGACAACTGTGTTCGGATTCAGCGGGTTGGATAATGGATGGATGGATGGATGTATAGAGAACAGTTTGAACATCCAGTGAACACCGCATTGCAGTAGTCAATCCTACTAGAGATAAATGCATGAATTAATTTCTCAGAATCCTGTTTATTTAGAAAGCACCTTAATTTCCTAACATTTTTTAGATGGAAGAAACATGTTTTGGACAACTTTGCAATATGCGCTTTAAATGACATGCTAGAGTCAAAGATAACTCCTAGATTGCGGGCTGATACAGTAAAATTAATTGGGATTCCAACTGAGTTAAATGATGACAAAATATTGTTATAATCAGCGTCATTCCCTCCAGCAATTAACATCTCTGTTTTATCTGTGTTTAAAGACAAAGTAGTTCTCATTCATCCACTCTTTTAATTCGCTAACACAACTAATTAAAGACAACATCGGAGAAACTTCATTTGATTTAAATGAAAGGTATAACTGGTGTCATCTGCATACGAGTGAAAATTAACATTATGTTTCCTAATGAGAGATCCCAGAGGAAGCATGTAAAGTGAAAACAGTAAAGGTCCCAGTACTGAGCCCTGCGGGACACCATATCTCACTTCTGTGTATAATGATGGAGTACTGTCAGCACATTTCTGTACATATTGGAATCGATTTGATAAATAAGAACTAAACCAAGTGAGCACAGTGCCTGTAAGCCCCACATCATTTTCTAGCCTGTGCAGTAAAATAGAATGGTCAATGGTTGTCAAATGCTGCACTTAAGTCCAACAACATAATTACAGTGGAGTTTCCTTCATCAGAGGATATCAGAATGTCGTTTACAACCCGCGTTTCTGTACTATGACCAGTGCGGAAACCAGACTGGAATTTCTCAATAAATTGTAATGCGTAAGGTGTGTCTGAAGCTGACTGGCAACTACTTTTTCTAGTATTTTAGAGAGAAACCATAGATTTGAAATAGGCCTATAATTATTTAGTATGTGTGGGTCAAGGTCTGACTTTTTAAGTAATGGTTTAATGACTGACTCTTTTAGTGCATCAGGTACTGTGCCATGCAATAATGAACTACTGATAATGTTTAGAATATTCGCTGCAAGAACATCCATTGCACTTTTTACTAGTTTTGTTGGCACTGGATCTAGGGAACAAGTAGATTGCTTCATTTTAGAAATTAAAGTTAAGACTTCCTGCTCATTTACAGGATTAAAATTACTAAAGTGCTGAATGCAATGTGAGGCAGGGTCTGCTAAGCTAGTATTTGGTTTGTACTGTGATGCAGAGATCTGGGATCTTATATTTTTAATTTTCTAATTGAAGAAGTTCATAAAGTCTGTACTGCTAATATCTGTTGGTATTTTGCACTGTTGATCTGAATTTCCATTTGTTAATTTAGCCACTATTCTAAACAGTACCCGAGGATTTTTATTATTGCTATCTATTATTGTAGAATAGTATTCTGAGCGAGCTTTAAAGAGCGCTTTTTTATATTTATTAACACTCTCTGTCCATGCAATTTGAAAGACATGTAGCTTTGTTGTTCTCCATCTGCGCTCCAGTTTTCGACACTCTAATTTAAGAGCTGGAGTGTTTCCATTAAACGAGGGAGAGTTTCTATGTGCTTTGATCACTTTTGTTTTAAGGGGAGCCACTGTGTCCAGAGCATTTCTTAAGGTCACATTATAATGTGATGTTAGCTGATCTAAATTGTTTTCCACGTTTACATTTGATGTTAATTGATCTAAATGACTTTCCACAATTACACTCGACTTACTCAAAGTATCCATAAATTTTGAAGCAGAATTACAATCTAGATGTCATACTGTCTTTGTTTTAATCTGTGAGTGTGTTGGCAAGGGCAGGACTAAATCAAATGTAATTAAGTAGTGATCGGAAATAACTTCATTTAATGGAGTAATATTTAAATTTTGAATTTCAACTTTGTAAGTTATAATTAAATCTAATGTGTGGTTATGATTATGAGTTGGACCTTTGACATTCTGACAAAATCCTACTGAACTTAACAAATAAGTAAAACATTTGCTAAAAGTGTCAGTTTCCACATCAATGTGTACATTAAAATCCCCCATTAGTACTATGTGATCATAATTTATAGCCAAATCAGATAAAAGGTTGCTAAATTCAGTCATGAACAATAAAATATGGTCCTGGTGGTCTGTAGACTAGCACTATAATTGTGTTGGAATCTATTGTAATATTTAAAATGAATGCCTCAAAGGATGTAAAGTTGCCTAAATTTTTAGAAGTGATTTGCATTTTGTTAAAATGAATTATTCCAAGGTCTCCTCCTCGACCAGAATCTCTAGATTAAAGAAGGAACGAGTAGCCATCTGGTGACACCTCAGCCAGGGGAACAGTGTCAGATTTACTAAGCCAGGTTTCAGTGAGAAGACACAGATCAGATTTTGTACTTAATATAATATAATTTACCAAAACAGCTTTAGTGCCAAGAGAGCAAATATTCAATAAGCAGCATTTAAAACTGCATGCTTCTTTCTGAACTGGTGATTTTTTGTTTTATCCATCCATCCATCCATTGTCTCCCGCTTATCCGAGGTCGGGTCGCGGGGGCAGCAGCTTGAGCAGAGATGCCCAGACTTCCCTCTCCCCGGCCACTTCTTCTAGCTCTTCCGGGAGAATCCCAAGGCGTTCCCAGGCCAGTCGAGAGACATAGTCCCTCCAGCGTGTCCTGGGTCTTCCCCGGGGCCTCCTCCCAGTTGGACGTGCCCGGAACACCTCACCAGGGAGGCGTCCAGGAGGCATCCTGATCAGATGCCCGAGCCACCTCATCTGACTCCTCTCGATGCGGAGGAGCAGCGGCTCTACTCTGAGCCCCTCCCGGATGACTGAGCTTCTCACCCTATCTTTAAGGGAAAGCCCAGACACCCTGCGGAGGAAACTCATTTCAGCCACTTGTATTCGCGATCTCGTTCTTTCAGTCACTACCCATAGCTCATGACCATAGGTGAGGGTAGGAACATAGATCGACTGGTAAATTGAGAGCTTCGCCTTGCGGCTCAGCTCCTTTTTCACCACGACAGACCGATGCAATGCCCGCATTACTGCGGATGCCGCACCGATCCGCCTGTCGATCTCACGCTCCATTCTTCCCTCACTCGTGAACAAGACCCCGAGATACTTGAACTCCTCCACTTGGGGTAGGATCTCGCTACCAACCCTGAGAGGGCACTCCACCCTTTTCCGGTTGAGGACCATGGTCTCGGATTTGGAGGTGCTGATTCTCATCCCAGCCGCTTCACACTCGGCTGCGAACCGATCCAGAGAGAGCTGAAGATCACGGCCTGATGAAGCAAACAGGACAACATCATCTGCAAAAAGCAGTGACCCAATCCTGAGCACACCAAACTGGACCCTCTCAACACCCTGGCTGCGCCTAGAAATTCTGTCCATAAAAGATATGAACAGAATCGGTGACAAAGGGCAGCCCTGGCGGAGTCCAACTCTCACTGGAAACGGGTTCAACTTACTGCCGGCAATGCGGACCAAGCTCTGGCACCGATCGTACAGGGACTGAACAGCCCTTATCAGGGGGGCCAGTACCCCATACTCTCGGAGTACCCCCCACAGGATTCCCCGAGGGACACGGTCGAATGCCTTTTCTAAGTCCACAAAACACATGTAGACTGGTTGGGCAAACTCCCATGCACCCTCCAGGACCCTGCTAAGGGTATAGAGCTGGTCCACTGTTCCGCGACCAGGACGAAAACCACACTGTTCCTCCTGAATCCGAGGCTCGACTATCCGACGTACCCTCCTCTCCAGGACCCCTGAATAGACTTTTCCAGGGAGGCTGAGGAGTGTGATCCCTCTGTAGTTGGAACACACCCTCCGATCCCCCTTCTTAAAGAGGGGGACTACCACCCCGGTCTGCCAATCCAGAGGCACTGTCCCTGATGTCCATGCGATGTTGCAGAGGCGTGTCAGCCAAGACAGTCCTACAACATCCAGAGCCTTGAGGAACTCCGGGCGTATCTCATCCACCCCCGGGGCCCTGCCACCAAGGAGTTTTTTGACCACCTCGGTGACCTCAGTCCCAGAGATGGGGGAGCCCACCTCTGAGTCCCCAGGCTCTGCTTCCTCATTGGAAGGCATGTTAGTGGGATTGAGGAGGTCTTCGAAGTATTCCCCCCACCGACCCACAACGTCCCGAGTCGAGGTCAGCAGTGCACCATCCCCACCATATACAGTGTTGACACTGCACTGCTTCCCCTTCCTGAGACGCCGGATGGTGGACCAGAATCTCCTCGAAGCCGTCCGAAAGTCATTCTCCATGGCCTCCCCAAACTCCTCCCACGCCCGAGTTTTTGCCTCAGCAACCACCAAAGCCGCATTCCGCTTGGCCTGCCGGTACCTATCAGCTGCCTCCGGGGTCCCACAGGACAAAAGGGTCCTGTAGGACTCCTTCTTCAGCTTGACGGCATCCTTCACCGCCGGTGTCCACCAGCGGGTTCGGGGATTGTCGCCACGACAGGCACCGACCACCTTACGGCCACAGCTCCGGTCAGCTGCCTCAACAATAGAGGCACGGAACATGGCCCATTCGGACTCAATGTCCCCCACCTCCCTCGGAATGTGGTCGAAGTTCTGCCGGAGGTGGGAGTTGAAGCTACTTCTGACAGGGGGCTCTGCCAGACGTTCCCAGCAGACCCTCACAACACGTTTGGGCCTACCACGCCTGACCGGCATCCTCCCCCACCATCGAAGCCAACTCACCACCAGGTGGTGATCAGTTGACAGCTCCGCCCCTCTCTTCACCCGAGTGTCCAAGACATGTGGCCGCAAGTCCGACGACACGACCACAAAGTCGATCATCGAACTGAGGCCTAGGGTGTCCTGGTGCCAAGTGCACATATGAACACCCCTATGCTTGAACATGGTGTTCGTTATGGACAATCCGTGACGAGCACAAAAGTCCAATAACAAAACACTGCTCGGGTTCAGATCAGGGGGGCCATTCCTCCCAATCACGCCCTTCCAGGTCTCACTGTCATTGCCCACGTGAGCATTGAAGTCTCCCAGCAGAACGAGGGAGTCCCCAGAAGGTATGCCCTCTAGCACCCCCTCCAGGGACTCCAAAAAGGGTGGGTACTCCGAACTGCTGTTCGGTGCATACGCACAAACAACAGTTAGGACCCGTCCCCCCACCCGAAGGCGAAGGGAGGCTACCCTCTCGTCCACCGGGGTAAACCCCAATGTACAGGCTCCAAGTTGGGGGGCAATAAGTATACCCACACCTGCTCGGCGCCTCTCACCGGGGGCAACTCCAGAGTGGTAGAGAGTCCAGCCCCTCTCAAGGAGATTGGTTCCAGAGTCCAAGCTGTGCGTCGAGGTGAGCCCGACTATATCTAGCCGGAACCTCTCAACTTCGCGCACTAGCTCAGGCTCCTTCCCCTTCAGAGAGGTGACATTCCACATCCCAAGAGCCAGTTTCTGTAGCCGAGGATCGGACCGCCAAGGTCCCCGCCTTCGGCCACCACCCAACTCACACTGCACCCGACCTCCTGTTGATGGTGCTATTGGTGTACTCGTGGAAAATGTCGGAAAGGAAGAAACGAAAGGTTGACTCGGAGTGCAGAAATTTTCAGGAGAAGTGGACAAGTTTGTATTTTTTTGTACAACAAGATGAGAAACCACTGTGTCTCATCTGCAAGGAGACGGTTGCAGTATTCGAGGAGCACAATATTAACTGACACTATGAAACTAAACACAAAACAAAGTATGATCAATGTGTTGGTTTGCCACGTGAAGAGAAGATTGCCAAGTTGCGTGAAGAGGTTGGTGGATTAACAAAACTGTTTAATAAAAAAAGAAAAGAAAACGAAGCAGCAGTTCGAGCGAGTTTTCAGGTTGCTCACATATTGAGTAAGGAAGCCAAACCATTTTCCGAAGGTGAATGTGTGAAAAAGTGCATTCTTGCAGTGGTAGAAGAACTGTGCCCGGAGAAAAAGAGTGCAATTGAGACTGTTAGTTTGTCTTGAATGACAATCACAAGACAAGTTGAAGATTTGGGAAGCGATCTTCTGCTGCAACTGAAGACGAAGGCGGGTCAATTTGAAATGTTTTCAATTGCTGCTGATGAATCTACAGATGTGACAGACACTGCTCAATTGTTGGTGTTTATTCGTGGTATAAACACTACTTTTCAAATTACTGAGGAGTTGGCGGCAATGAAAAGTATGAGTGGAACAACTACTGGGGAAGACTTGTTCAGAGAAATATCACAAGTGATCGACGACCTTGGGCTCGACTGGAGTAAACTTGTAGGAGTGACTACGGATGGTGCAAAAAGCATGGTTGGACAGCACAATGGGTTGGCTTCCAGAATAAGTCAAAAAGTGCTCTCATCAAATGGTTCTCGACCATTACAGAATCTCTGTGGAAAGCAATTGAACTTAAAACATGTTATGAAGGTCGTTGTTAAAACTGTGAACTTCATAAGATCGCACGCACTTAATCACAGGACTTTCAGAGAATTTCTCAACAAAATTGAATCTGAGTATAATGACGTCGTATATCACAGTGAAGTTCGTTGGTTGAGTCGAGGCAAAGTGTTAAAATGGTTTTTTGACCTGTGGCACGAGATAGATATCTTCATAACTGAAAAATCAAAGCAACTTCCTGAGCTTAGCGATCCCTCATGGCTATGGGATTTAGCAATTTTGTGCGATTTAACGCACTATTTGAATGAACTCAATATAAAACTGCAAGGAAAAAACAAGCGTATCTGCCATGTGTATGCGGATATAAGTGCATTTCAAGCTAAATTGAGACTTTTTATGCAACACGCTGAAAGGGAGCAATTGGTGCATTTTCCGACGTGTACTGCACTATGACAGGCACAGATGAACGTTCACTTCCCAAAAAGAAGAATGGTCCAACTTCTGAAGCTGCTGAATGAAAATTTTGAGGAGATGTTTGCAGATTTCCATGACCTCGGGAGTGAAATCCGTTTGTTTGAAAATCCGTTTTCAGTTGACGTTCCCACTGCGCCAACTGATTTACAACTGGAACTGATCGAGTTACAATGCAATACGTCTCTGAAGGATAAATTCAGAGAAGAATCTCTACCAGAGTTTTATGCTGAACTGTTACCAGTGAACTTTCCAAATTTGTGAAAGGAAGGACTGAAAATGACCACGGCGTTTGCGAGCACATACGTTTGTGAACAAACTTTCTCCGTGATGAAAAGAGCAAAAACCGGGTCACGTTCTTGCATTACAGACGATCATCTTCATTCTGTGCTAAGGATCAATGTGACAAATCTTGACCCAAACATTCCGAAACTGGTTTCTGAAAAACAACTGCAGACATCGCACTAATAAAATAAGCTTCGGATGGTGAGTCCACCAATTATTGATTTTTCATTTCTTTTCTTTTCTCATGTTTCGGTAACTAGAATAATTTTAAATATCCATATTTAATTTTCGCATATGTTGTGGCCCGTGAAATTCACAGCAAAGTCAAGTTTGGCCCCTATATTATGAAAGGTTGGGCACCACTGGTCTAAACAAACCGAGTTGATCCAATTTTCGGTTTGCCTAATCGCTATCAGATTCCTAACGCGGTCCTCCAATTCGTGTATTTTCCCGACCAACTCTAAATTAACTAAACACTTTTGGCAGGTGAAGCTGTCTACACTGTCGGCCGGAAAACCTGAACTGTACATGCTGCAGGACACACAACATATAAACGTGCCCTCAACGGACAGAGAGCCGATAAAACTTTCGTTTAGTGTTGATGTCATCTTCTCCGTTTTTTGTAGTTACTTAAGTGCCTTCCGCTTCAGCTGAATCACTAAGAGACCGTCAGCTTTAAGTTTCCACCACCCGCTGAGCGATTGACTTTAATTTCTCGCTGCCAGCTTTACTTCAGATGAACTTGCTTGGGTGTTTGCGAAGGGCTACGTGCCTGTGGGAGACACCGCTCCTAATCAATGATTACTTCTAAAAACTCCTACTCTTGTGCTCCGCTATTTGCAAGGTTATCCCATTTAATATTCAGGTAATTAACATCCCCAATGACTATAATATCTCCCTGCAAACTTGCCTTTTCTTCTTCTTCTTCTTTCAGCAACTCCTGTTAGGGGTAGCCACAGCGGATCATCTTCTTCCATATCTTTCTGTCCTCTGCATATTGTTCTGTTACCCCCATCACCTGCATGTCCTCTCTCACCACATCCATAAACCTTTGGTTAGTGCTTCCTCTTTTCCTCTTCCCTGGCAGCTCTATCCTTAGTATCCTTCTCCCAATATACCCAGCATCTCTCCTCTGCAAATCTAAACCAATGCAATCTCGTCTCTCTGACTTTGTCTCCCAACCGTTCAACTTGAGCTGACCCTCTAATGTCCTCATTTCTAATCCTATCCATCCTTGTCATACCCAATGCAAATCTTAGCATCTTTAACTCTGCTACCTCCAGCTCTGTGTCCTGCTTTCTGGTCAGTGCCACCACCTCCAACAAATATAACATATCTGGTCTCACTACCATCCTGTAGACCTTCCCTTTCAGTCTTGCTGATATCCGTCTGTCACAAATTACTCCTGACACTCTTCTTCACCCATTCCACCCTGCCTGCACTCTGTTTTTCACCTCTCTTCCATAATCCCCATTACTCTGTACTGTTGATCCCAAGTATATCTGCATTGTGTGGTCTATGTGTGCTGCATTTTAAGGACTACAAATATGAAACCACGTGTAGAGTGCATCTCTTTCTCTAGTAGTGTGACTATACCTGTGTGAGCAGACACAAGTGTTTCTGAACACTTTTAGGATTTAACTTAATACACGCTTTATTTATTCATCATGATGAATGCTTGCTGATTTCTATTGTTTTTGAAAATAAGGATAAATCAATCTGTTGTTTCCTTACAGCTCTACAACATTTTCCCCAAAATAATGAATCACCTTCCTGGAGAGCACAAGAAGGTTTTTGCAGACCTTGAGAAACTGAAAATGTTTATCAGAAATGAAGCCACCTCTCTAAAAGCTAAGATGAACCCAGATGACCCAAATAACTTCATAGAGGCTTTCTTGGCTCAAATACTGAAGGTGGGGAGACTGTAGAGCACTTGTAGTTGTCAAGGCAGCTAGTGAGTCAAAGAACCTTGTAACTTTTAACTCCATTGCAGGAGAAGGCCAATCCACAGACTGAGTTTCATGAGCTCAGTTTAGAGAATAGTGTGATGAACATGTTCTCAGCAGGGACAGAGACCGTTTCCTCTACTTTGCGTCAAGCTATCCTGATCATGATGAAGTTTCCACATATTCAGGGTAAGCAAGACTTGACTTATGAGCTGCAGTATCATCCAGTAATGTCTACTGAGAGCTCTTCCTATTTACCTTGTTTTATCTTTACAGAGAAAGTCCAAGAGGAGATTGACACTGTCATTGGCTCTCATCGTACTCCTTGCATGCAAGATAAGCAAAACATGCCCTACACAGATGCAGTGCTTCATGAAATCCAGCGATTTATGGACCTGGCACCCATTGGTATCCCACACACTGTGATAAAGGACACTGAATTCAAGGGGTACCTCCTGCCAAAGGTGAGTCATGGTGCCACAGTGCCTGAGAAGTCACTGTAAGTGGTTCTTACTGAACTCATTATGTGTTGTCATATTGACCTAACAAGATCTCATGGCCACGAGAAGTTAAGTATTAATGACTGTGCCATTGAGTTCAATATCAATGTAACTTCACTCTTCTGTGACATCAACATTGTATGATTACAATCCAACATTTGTTTTTCATAACTCAACCACCTTGATGAGGAAATCTTCAAACCTAGGCATTTATGGGAAAGAGTAATGAATTAGTTGATGTTCACCAAGCCAAAAACAATGCTAATATTTAATGAAACATTTTGGTAATCCTCCCACTTTATTTTCTTTAGCAGACTTGGTAGTCAGGGTTTTCTAGCCATTAGGCTTGTATTTAGGTAACTTAAGCACACTCAATTTAAGGAACAGAATAATATGATTTACTGATGAATTCAGAGATTATAGGAATAGGATAATAGCTTATATACAGTTAATCATCACTTTATTAGGTACAAAGTAATTATTCTGCCCTTTCAAATAACTAGTCTCTCAATACATATCGCAAGATGACATGGTCAAGAGGATTAGTTTTTCAACCAAACACTAGAACAAGCAATACACCTGACGAAAGTGTCTTTGACCATGTCTTTGCTTAATGTATGATTGATATGATAATACTAGCATATCAGAGGCAGATTTCCTCCAGGGATTTTCTCACATGATAATCACCAGTGTTTAAAAACTAATAACTGCCAGTTCTGTTAGTAAAAACATCTTGTTAATGAGAGAGGTCAGAGAAAAATGACCGGTATCAACAAGCTATCTGAAAAGCCACAGATACCCAGTTACAACAGTGGTGTGCAGAGGAGAATCTTTGAAGACACAGGTCATCGGGCCTTGAAGTAGATAGCTGTAGAAGACCATACAAGGTCCACTGTTTTCAGCTAAGAACAAGAAGATGAGTCTACAGTAGACATGTGATTACCAAAATAATTCAATTATGCATTGGACACATATCATCTATGGGCACTGGTCAGACAAAAGTTGATTTCTACTGCAACATGGAGATTGTAGGATCAGCCTTTCACAATGTTAGCATGAATCTTTGGATGCATCATGCATTCTGTCAATAGTGTATGCTGGCTGCAGTATGATAATGGTAATGAGAATGTTTTCTTGACATTATATAACCTCTAAATTCCAGTTATGTGTTTTTGAATGCTGCAGTGTATCTAAGCATTGCTGCTAAATGTGTTGCACCCCTCAATGTCCCCAATCAACCCTTTTCTGTGTGGATATATGCAGCAGGATAAAGCTGGTTCTTCAAACATGATTATGACTTCGGATTACTCTATATGCCTGCAAAGTCCTCAGATTTCAATTCAACAGAACACATAGTGGCGAGACAGAACAGGAGAAATGCAGAATGAATTTGGGGCTGAAAAATGGAGCTACATGATGCTATCAATTTAGTATTGACCAGAATCCCAAAGAAATGTTTATAGTACCTTGTTAAATTAATGCCTCGAAAAATTCTTGGTTCTCTTTAGGCAATAAGGGATCCTTAAAGGTATTTGATAAGTGAATCCTATACAATCGTCAACTGAGTGTATACTGAAATGAAAGATAGGACATAAGACAGACGAGACAGGCAAACGTAAACCAAAGAAGATGTTGTTCTTAGTTTGTTTAGAGGTTTTATAGTTTTTTGCATTTAGTGTATCTCCTTTGGAATTTTAGGATGACACCACAGTTGGCTTGTCCTTGCTCTAATGCACAGCTATGTGTCAGAAAGGGCTAAACAAGTATTTCCCAACTGCCAGTCCACCATTATTGAAAAAAAATGCCCACTCCGCCAATCTCTGCTCCCCTCCCACTGATTTTTATTATCTATATCAATTTTCCGCTTTTTAAACTCAGAGGCCAACCTCTTGCTGTTATTTCTACCGCCATTTATCTTCAGGCTTCCTACATTAAAACATGCCATAGTAACAGAATGTTTAAAAATACTCAAGACAAACCACAGATGCCAGAATCTTGGAGACTTCCTAGTTGTTCTATCCATTATTGCTAATTTTGTTTTATCTGTTTCTTCAATTTGCACTTTGGAATCTTTAATCTTACAAACCCTTTTAAAGATAAACATTACAGAAGTGGCTTTTTTTCTCACAGACTACATGTGATGCAATTGAAAGTCAAACATCCAGAAAAAAATCATCCACATTTTTTGCTTTTTTCCCTATGGTTTCTGTCAAAAATTATTTAATGCTCTGTGCATTGTACTGTCCTCTGCCTTTAGATTCTCTCAGGCCAGGCACAGTAGAAGAATCAGACATGTTTCTCTCCTTCTCTTCCCCCTCACTTATCTCGGAAGAGTTTCCATTAGCTGCTTCAGTGAGGACCGCACACATCCCCTTTGTAATATGCAGAACTGCAATGGGACCCTTGCCGTCTTCAACAACACATTCTGTGTGTTATCTCAAGGTTACTTCCCCCCTCCTACCATGCCTTTTTTGGATGTAGCTGGATGTTTAAACCCACCATCTTTCTCAAGAGCATTACTGCCCAGTTTCTCCATTTTGATCTGTCCTCACACACTTTCCAGTATTGCAGCGGAATCCTGCGCTGTAATTTCACTTCCGCAGTCACTCATCGATGGAGTTCTGTCCATATCTCCAAGCACCAATTCCTTCATCTTAGTTTCTGAGACATCTTCTCTTGTCTTTCCTCTTATCTCCTGTAGTGTCTCTTTTTTTTCTTCAACATTAGGCACTAAAGCACAATCTTGTAAATCACCACCAATTTATTTTGTTCTTTACATAACAGCTGCTCCCATTCTCTTTGTACAGTTTTTGACCAAATGTGCCCAACACTCACACCCTAAACATTTCCTTTCGTACAAACTCACAAAACCACATAATCAAAAAATAATCATCTGCTTTATGTTTTTGTCGATCGTTTTGATGCAATCCTCACATCAGGAACATCATTCTCACCACTCTTACTGCAGTTCTCAAAACAGTTCAGGCATTGTTCATAACACAGACCCACTTGTGCAAAAGACACTAAAACAATCAAAACCTTTTTCATGTGTGTCAAAACATGCAGAGTCAGTCAATCACTTCAGCACTGTGACCAATGAATAAAGACCTTTCACCACTGTTTTAAGACTTAGACACCTTAGAAACCTTACTGACTTTGAAAAGAATGCGACAAAAAATGTAGGCCTAAGGTAATGTTCTGACACAAAAATAAAATGTGAAAGATATTCTTTATGTATAATACGCTACCGTGGCTGTCTGACTGTCTGTCCAGGATTTTAAATTACCTGTAGCGCGCAAACCGTTTGAACTATTGACCTGAAATTTGGTACACATACAGTGCATCCAGAAAATATTCACAGCGCATCACTTTTTCCACATTTTGTTATGTTACAGCCTTATTCCAAAATGGATTAAATTCATTGTTTTCCTCAGAATTCTGCACACAACACCCCATAATGACAACGTGAAAAAAGTTTACTTGAGGTTTTTGCAAATTTATTAAAAATAAAAAAACTGAGAAATCACATGTACATAAGTATTCACAGCCTTTGCTCAATACTTTGTCGATGCACCTTTGGCAGCAATTGCAGCCTCAAGTCTTTTTGAATGTGATGCCACAAGCTTGGCACACCTATCCTTGGCCAGTTTCGCCCATTGCTGTTTGCAGCACCTCTCAAGCTCCATCAGGTTGGATGGGAAGCGTCGGTGCACAGCCATTTTAAGATCTCTCCAGAGATGTTCAATCGGATTCAAGTCTGGGCTCTGGCTGGGCCACTCAAGGACATTCACAGAGTTGTCCTGAAGCCACTCCTTTGATATCTTGGCTGTGTCCTTAGGGTCGTTGTCCTGCTGAAAGATGAACCATCGCCCCAGTCTGAGGTCAAGAGCACTCTGGAGCAGGTTTTCATCCAGGATGTCTCTGTACATTGCTGCAGTCATCTTTCCCTTTATCCTGACTAGTCTCCCAGTTCCTGCCGCTGAAAAACATCCCCACAGCATGATGCTGCCACCACCATGCTTCACTGTAGGGATGGTGCCAGGTTTCCTCCAAACGTGAAACCTGGCATCCACACAAAAGAGTTCAATCTTTGTCTCATCAGACCAGAGAATTTTCTTTCTCATGGTCTGAGAGTCCTTCAGGTGCTTTTTGGCAAACTCCAGGCGGGCTGCCATGTGCCTTTTACTAAGGAGTGGCTTCCGTCTGGCCACTCTACCATACAGGCCTGATTGGTGGATTACTGCAGAGATGGTTGTCCTTCTGGAAGGTTCTCCTCTCTCCACAAAGGACCTCTGGAGCTCTGACAGAGTGACCATCGGGTTCTTGGTCACCTCCCTGACTAAGGCCCTTTTCCCCCAATAGCTCAGTTTAGATGGCCAGCCAGCTCTAGGAAGAGTCCTGATGGTTTCGAACTTCTTCCACTTTCACTGATGGAAGCCACTGTGCTCATTGGGACCTTCAAAGCAGCAGAAATTTTTCTGTAACCTTCCCCAGATATGTGCCTCGAGACAATCCTGTCTCAGAGGTCTACAGACAATTCCTTTGACTTCATGCTTGGTTTGTGCTCTGACATGAACTGTCAACTGTGGGACCTTATATAGACAGGTGTATGCCTTTCCAAATCATGTCCAATCAACTGAATTTACCACAGGTGGACTCCAATTAAGCTGCAGAAACATCTCAAGGATGATCAGGGGAAACAGGATGCACCTCAGCTCAATTTCGAGCTTCACGGCAGAGGCTGTGAATACTTATGTACATGTGCTTTCTCAATTTTTTTATTTTTAATAAATTTGCAAAAACCTCAAGTAAACTTTTTTCACGTTGTCATTATGGGGTGTTGTGTGTAGAATTCTGAGGAAAAAAATGAATTTAATCCATTTTGGAACATAACAAAATGTGAAAAAAGTGATGCGCTGTGAATACTTTCCGGATGCACTGTATACTAAATGATGTCTACTTTCTGCTTTTGGTGTGATGATTGACCTCCAAGGTTATTCCTCTTTTTATTTTTATTTTATTTTATTGTAGAATCAACTCTTGGCAGTAGGCCGACCATACGGTGCATGTGTACGGGTGGCATTCTCATTCCTCCCACCTTCGCTGTCACTTCCCCTACCTCTTCATATCTTAAATCATTCTTGAGGCAGATTGAAGACTTAAGTGCAAGCTTAAGTGAAAAGTAAAGAAATCATACTAAGTAATTGCAAAACAAACACTGACTTAATCAGTTTTAACACGAAAAGATGCCGACAAAAGAAGAGAAGAAGCGGGCCGCTAGGGTGGAGAAAACAAGAGCTGTTCAGGAAGCAGCAAGCACATCAACCTCTGAGCAAACGAATGCTAAACATACAGAGAAAGAGGATGAAAACTGTGAATGCTAAAGTCAAGTTTATTCACTGCATGTTATCATGCAGTGCACCGTTACTGGTATTTGATGATACAAATGAAACTATATGCATCAGAAAGCAAAGAAAAAATATACAAACTTAGAACATAGCACCAACTACTGTATAGTACAATAAAGTCACACTACATACTTTATATATGCATGTATAAATGTAAAATTACTATAAATCTCAAAATATGAAATGTCTTAAGGAGCATCATGTCTCTCATCTCTATTATGCCACATCATTGTGTCTACATCACACCTGATTTCTTCCCTGCTGAGACACAGAGTCTAAAATCTTTTTGCATGCTGCACCACAAGCCACAGATGTGATGTCCTCACAGGCAACATCCATTGCTTCTAGGAGGGAAATCTGAGTTATGAGGCTGTCTATCATACACCTTCCACCTCCAAGTGGAGATAAATTCCTCAATTGTGTGGAAGAATGGTAAATATGATGGCAATAACACCATTATCATTTGTTGGTGGGTTTCAAACCATTCCCTCACACTTTTGGAGTTGTGAAATTAACATTGTCCATAATTACCGCATGAAGTTGTATATTGGCTCTCACAATCATCTTTTCATTTTTGGAAATGATGGCATTGTAGAGCCCATCTAAGAAATGAAAAAGCCAGTCTGCAATGCTGGGCGTAGTGGCTGCAGCATGGTGAATTACCCCATGTTTAGCAATAGCACCACTGATTGTGATGTCACCTCCACACTGGCCTGGCAGATATACTGTGGCCCTCTGACCAATGATGTTCCTGCCATGTCTCCTTACTTTATTCAGGTGAAATCCTGCCTCATTCACATACACAGAATTGTGTGGCATCTCATCGTCTGCCAATTCAAGTATTCTCTGCAAAATCCAAAAAGAGTGTTCACATCAGAAACAAATAGTGTAGCACAGAAAAAAGAGAAAACATCTCTGTATCTCTACCTGTACATAAAGATCTCTAAGCTCTTTTACTCTGTCACTATTCCTCTTAGCTGTTTAGTAGAAACAGCATGTCTTTTCAGGACCCTGTCTAAGGTGGAGAGACTCACAGAGGCAATGTTGTGAAAAATCACATTGTCCTCCACAACAGCTCGTTGGATCTCTCTTAGCCTAATGGCATCATTTTCTTTCACCAAATCCACAATTGCCATCTGCTGCTCGCTTGTCAAAAGTAGCCCTCTCCCACCAGAATGAGGTAGTGGTACTGTTCTGACAATACAAAGGTCATCAGTTTATCAGTTGTTATACAGAGAGTAAACTGCATAAATGTAATGTTAGCACATGATACAGAAATACAGTAAATATGGGATCAGATACTTGTTCTTATTCCTGAATGTCCATATTACAGAAGCCACTGTGGACCGTGGCACCGGAGCCTGCACCCGTTGACCAGCTTCAGCCAAACTTAGGCCCTGGTTGTTAACATGGTCTACAATTGCTCTTATTTCATTAGACACCTTATGGAACCTATTCACTCCTCTCCCTCTACCCTACCCTTGACTCTCCCTTGTCCTCTGTGTGCTCCTCTCCCCCTTGCCATACCACGCATTCAGACAACACATCCTCTCACAAAGTCTGGTTCTTGTACCTGGGTGAAACATGAGCATCATCATATAAACTTGTGTATAATTACTGCAGAGCCATGACATTCACCTGTGATGCAAAATTGAGAGCAGGTGTTTCTATTTGTTTCAACTAAACCTCTTTTGAGAACATGCACTTCTATTTGCTTTCAATTGAAGGGCGATTTACCACTAACACTGGCAGTGTGTAATTGGCTTTGCTCTTTCATACATATATGAAAAAAGTTTAAAGTGCTTTGACTGAAAGCACTGATGCAATGCTGGACAGTATTAAGGTGAGGGAGAGATGTGGAGTTCTAACTAACAAAAGTACAAACTGTTTTGATGAGTTGTCAGAGTCAGATGAGAAATGCATCAACACAACAACAAAACATCTTTAGTAGTCAAGTATGTGTAGAAATAATAGCCATATGTACAAGCACAATGAGAAATGCTAATATGAGTGTTGAAATGTGCTACTGATTTGAGAACTGAACTAAGATTAAGGAGAATGATATTCCTGATGTGAGAAATGCATCAAAGCAATTGACAAAAACTGCAAACCGCATTGCAACATTTAAACTTTCATCCATTCTGTTAAGGACCCTATATACTTGTCTCCTGAAAAACAGTGCATATTTTTGCTCTGAGAACTTGCACCCCAATGGAATATATCTTTGACACTTTTGACACTAATCAACCGTGATGTTCCAATTCATTTTCTAAAATCTCCTTTCTCAAAAAGGGATGCACATTCAATAATTTTACTTTACAAGCCATTGAATCCAACACAGACACCTTCACAAAGAACCATCGACAAGTCCTCCCTTCTCCACTATCGTTGGTACTAATCTACTGAGCTTAAAAACAATGCGACTGAGCTGTTTATTTGTGAAGCAGATTTAATATCGTCACCCCTGATCTCCACCACCAACATCACAGTCTCCAAACGAATGAGCTCCCTAAACAGAGTTGTATCCCATTGCTTTAATGGTTACTATGGCCTATGGCCACCCACACAAAAGACACCAAATATTTCCAAACAAATCAACAAGAAATGAAATGAAAAAGAAAATAAATTTTAATACTAAAAATACACTTCATTCACCACACTAAGAGATCACAACAGGGCCTTGCACAAGAGCAAACACCCGGCATGCACACCAACAGTAAAACAGGAGGAAAGCAGATAGATAGATAGATAGATAGATAGATAGATAGATAGATAGATAGATAGATAGATAGATAGATAGATAGATAGATAGATAGATAGATAGATAGATAGATAGATAGATAGATAGATAGATAGATAGATAGATAGATAGATAGATAGATAGATAGATAGATAGGACATTATATGGTGCAATTGGTATGAAGGAGCCATAGTAGTATTTCTTGATACACTTCTGAATAATTCTTTAGCTAAAAGTACTCAATGCTAGTGGGTCACAGGGAGGATGTGCAGCATCATTCATAATGGCATTCCGTTTTGCTTTCGTTCTTTACTCCATTTGTAATAGTTTGCAGTTTGTTTTTTTTTTCATTTGCACAGTTTGAGTTTATACGTGACAGTTCAAAGTGGCTTGTAAATTTGTAGTTCATTGTTATTTCTCTACTTTGGTTAACACGTGTGTTTATTCACCAAGGCGGATACCTACCCTGTTTACATCTACTGTTATTGTGCCTTCATTGTGCATTGACATAAGGGTTTCCAGTGGATTGTGAATAAAAAATGTTTTGTTAGAGTGTCCATTATTAAAAGCACTCCATAAGAACAGACTGATACATTACTCTATGTGAAAGAATTGTAAGCTTTATTTTATGCACAGACATTAAGGATGTAGAAACAAGTGCACAAACTAACTCTGTGTGTGTGTTTAGGACACAGTGGTTATTCCACTCCTGTCCTCAGCTCTCAGTGACCCCACAATGTGGAAGACAACGGACTCCTTCTGCCCTGAAAACTTTCTCGATGAGAATGGAGCATTCAAGAAGAATGATGCCTTCTTAGTCTTTTCACTTGGTGAGTATAAACGTACATAACTGTTAATGCTATTAAGCTTTGGATGTTTTGATTCATTTACAATGGTTTGTATATCTGCTAGACATTAATGACTACCAGATTCTCCTAGTGCTGGTTCAATTAAAGATAGGATGGGGAGAGGTGAGAAGGTTCAGAGCAGCTGGTCATTTGGATTGTTGGTGGTTGGTTATTTTGAATATTGTGTGCTTTATCTCATTACCATGGATGTTTTCTGAAGTTTTTTTTTCTCACTCCACTATCAGGGAAGCGTGCCTGCTTGGGAGAATCTTTGGCCCGGATGGAGATTTTCCTTTTCATCACCTCTCTGCTTCAAAAATTCACATTTACCTCTCCTTTGCCGCTCTTAGAGCTTGACATAAGCCCAGAGTTATGCAGCTTTGGAAGGATGCCTCGGCCCTACCAGATGTATGTCAAGGTTCGGGTTTAAGAACTTGAATACAGTTTAGGCCAGCTTACAACGTGCTAAACACTTATCACCTGCCTTACCATCTTGCACCTTTTTTTCCTTATTATGTCTAAATGTATTTTTGACTTAATAAATTTTTTTTTACTATCTGTCTATTCAATTTATTCACCTGTTTATTTCTGTTGAGGTTTAAGAGGAGTCAGAGCCCATCCCAATAACAAAGAGTGCAAGACAGAAATGTGGGCACACTATATTATCTATATATTATATTATATTGTGCGTTTCTCTACAGTATGTATCTTTTCCCGGGTGCAGGAATGACAGTTCAGGATTCAGCGAGGAAATTTTGGAGCACCAACCAGGTCGTCCCTTTTATTGTTCGGAGACAGAAAAATTAAACAGAGATAAACATTTGTCCCTTTAGTGGGAATTTCAACGAAAGACAAATGTTACAGTCACTCTAATGGGGCTCCATCTGGTCAGTAGCGATGCCTTCTTCCTGGGCACCTGGGATTTTATGGCAGCTGGACCAGTAGGCCGGATTCTTGCCGCAGTGGGAAAAGAAGAAAATGACGACACTAGTGACAGCACCTCCTCTCATCGCTATGGGTTATTTCATACCTTGACTGAGCCTGCGAGGAGGTCCTTCATTATGCATGCATGACTATATATGTATCTATAGTAGCTTTGTAAAGTATGCAGAACCCTTTATTTTTTACATATTTTGTTATGTTGAAGCATTATGCTAAATTCATATAAACTGATTTTGTACCCCATTGAGAAACACTTAATACCTGAGAATATCAAAGTGAAAACAGAATTTTAGCATTCTTTTCCAATTTCTTAAAAATAAAGAGCTGAAATCTTACAAGTATTTAAAACCTTTACTTAGTACTTCATTGAAGCACCTTTTTCAGTGATTCCAGCCCTCAACCTTCTGCATTCTGACATGGCAAGCTCCACACACATGGATTAGGGAATTTTCTGCCATTCTTCTTCAGATCCTCTGAAGCTTTGTAAGGTTGGATGGAGACCATCGGTAGACAGCTTTTTCCAGGTCTCTCCAGAGATGTTTGGTTGGGTTCAAGTCCAGGCTCTGTCTGGGCAACTCAAAACATTCTCAGAATTGACCCAAGAACCCCTTGTGCTGTTTTTGTTTTGTGCTTAGGGTCACTGTTCTATTGGAAGGTGAATGTTTTGCTTAGCCTGAAGTTCAGAGCACTCAGAAACAGATTTTCATTAAGGATATTTCTGTACTTTGCTCTGTTCAGCTTTCCCTCAACCCAGACTGTTCTCCAAGTCCCTACCGTTGAAAATCAACCTCTCAACATGATGCTACCACCACTATACTTCACTGTTGGAATGATGTTGCAGAGGTGATGAGCGGTGCCTGGTTTCCTCTAGATATGACATTTATAATTGAGGCCAAACAGTTCAGTCTTGGTTTCATCAGATCACAGAATCATGTTTCTCATATTCTGAGAGTCCTTTAGGTACCTTTTTTGAAAACTCAAAGCAGGCATTCATCTGTTATCAGGCCACTCTGCCATAAAGCCCAGATTAGTAGAATGCTGCAATTGTGATTGTCTTTCTAGAGTTTTCTATCATCTCCACACAAATTCTCTGGAGCTCAGCCAGAGTGACCATCAGGTTCTTGGTCATCTCTCTTACCAAGGCCCTTAATCCCTGGTTGCTCAGTCTGGCTATCCATCCATTTAAAAATTATGGAGGCCACTTTGCTATTAGGAACTGTTAAAGATGCAGAAATGGCTTTGTAGCCTTCCACTGATCTGTGCCTTGACACTGTCATATCTCTAAACTCTGCAGGCAATTCTTTCAAACTCATGGCTTGATTTTTGTTATGAAACACATTTTCATCCGTGGGATCTTCTACGGACAAGTGTGTAGCTTTCCTAATCTTGTGTAACCAAATGGCCATAGATGGACTCCAAATATCTCAACGATAAATAGAATGGGATGCACCCGTGCCAGATTTCAAGTGTCATAAGCAAAGGGTCTGAACACTTGTGTCAGTGTGATATTTAATTTTTTATTTTTAATAAATTTGTAAAAATTCCCAAAATTCTGTTTTTGCTATGCCATTCTGGGGTACTGAGTGTTGTTTGATGAGGGGAAAAAATACATTTAGATGATTCTAGTATAAGGCTGCAATGTAATGAAATATGAAGAATTGAATGCAGCCTGAGTACTTTCTAAAGGATCTGTATATACAGTATAGCTTTTGAACCCCATTTGTAAGAGAAACCAGGGTTTGCAAAATTGTTCTCCAAGAACAAGTAATTCTCAGTAAGTCCAGGTCGCACTGATTAAGTCCTAGCCCATTGTACACACCACCCATCACCACTACCAATTGGATGGTTTAGTGAGGTCCTCAGAACGGCCTGCTGTGATCAATAAAGGCCTCTGGCAGAGCGCAGAATAGATGATTGAACTTGACCAAAGAGGAAGGAAAAGTTGTAACATGCTTTCCATAGATGAACCTGCAAAGGGATCATTACCAAGCCCCTATGAGAGCAGAAGAGCGAAAGCAAAAGGCCACCGTGCTTACCCAACCCTGTCTCTCACTGCCTGTCTTTCCCTTGAGCCTGTGTTTCTCATAACTTAGCCCTGTTTTTCCAATAGGATCAATACTTTCAGTATCTGTGGCTTCCGTATCCACGGGGTTTTTAAGGAACATAACCCCCACGGACAACAAGAATTGACTGTACTAAATAAAAAATATTAAGAAAAATTACCTAAAAAAACAGAATATGAAAAATAATTTAAAAATGACAAACCAGGGAACAAACCATGTCTGCAACGTATCAATGATCAAAGGGAACTGACCAGACATAATAATCAAGTTAGGTGAGAAAAATACACAAATTTTCTCCCTTGTGTGAAAATGTGTTATGACCAGCAGTTCTACTATATTTTCTTGTGTCCCTCTAAGGTCTATTATGTCTATTATGGGATTTTCATACTCAAGGAATTCAAATATCTCAAGCGCTCCTCCATCTGCAAGGTTATCTCAGTTAATATTTGGATAATTAAAATCCCTCATGACTATAATACCTCCCTTGTGGCGGGCAGCTGGGCACCATACCCAGCTGGGACACCTGGAAGGACCGGCAGTGGGATTATAGGACAGCCGCCCTGGTTGCTATGGGGGTCACGGGAACCAAGCTGGGAAGCTCAACCTTATAGGGGCCTGTGGCCACCGCCAGGGGGCGCCTGATGGATCCTAGAGCCCTGGAAGCCAGCACTTTTGTCACACCAGGAAGTGCCGGCGGAAGTTCATCAAGAGGTACCTGGAGCATATTCAGGTGAGCATAAAAGGGGCCGTCTTCCAACAGTCGAGGAGCGAGAGTCGGGAGGAAAAGGACAAGGCTTCGGAGGAAGGAGAGATGGCGGCCCGAAGAGGACCATTGAGAGGCCCAGGAAGTAAAGGGTTTTTGGTGCTGGAGCACTGTGTGTTGTGCGGGACTGTATGAACTTGTACATAGTGTAAATAAACAGTGCGTGGTGGACTTAAGAACGGTGTCTGTCTGTCTGTGGTCAGGCTGGCTCTCACACCCTGTAAACTTGCCTTTTTGATATTATTAAAAAGATATGTGTTGAAATTACTGTCTGAATTGGGTGGTCTATAACACACTCCTAAAATAAGACCTCTTTCCCTAATATTTTCCAGGCGAAGCCACATGTCCTCACTAAGATGGGGCGCATCGTCCAGCTGAAGAGGACTTACATTTAAATTCTGTTTGGCATAAACAGCAACCCCACCTTCTTTTCTGTTCTCTCTATCCTTCCCAAAAAACGTATATCCCTCTATGTTACACTAATCCCCATCTTTGTTATTTAGCCAGGTTTCCATTATTGCTATAATATCATAATGATGTCCTGCTACATACAGCTCCAACTCACTTACCTTATTTTTGATTCTTCTACCATTAAGGCAAACTATTTTTAATGTGTTACTCCTTCTACATTTATTGGCCTCATTGTGTCCTATGCCCTTCAGACATTTAGAAGCGTTGAAAAATTGATGAGTCAATCCACACTATTTTATTTTGAAATTCTACGCTATATATCGGAGGCTGCAGTATCCTTCTCCCCTTGGTGTCATTCTGGTATATCTGTTCTAGGAGATAATAATTAATGAGCCAGGGCTGGAACCATTCCTTTCTCTTCAATCTAGGCATTCTATCCTGTCCATTTCATATTTTTTCGATTTTTCGCTGAGGTCTGTGATCAAGATATGTGGAGTTCCCCTCTCTTCTCCTCTTCCAATTCATCCCCTGTACCCAATTTCTACATCCCTTTCTCATAAGTCTGAACCAGTACCTGGTCTCTATTCCCTCCTACACAAAGCTTCCATCAAAACTCTACCAATAATGTAAATTTAGCTAACAGACATTTCCCCATTCTCTGCGTTGTGCTGGCAAACCATCTTTCTGATTATGAAAAATTGTTCTAAACATCATATTCACCAGAACACATAATTTAAATTTGTTCATAGACTGCACCCTACTCCCTGGAAATGATATGTAATGAGACTAGAATTAGATCCCCTATGTCACTTTTGATCTCTTAAAATCCCTGGCACTTTTCTCGACATGTTCTGGGAATGTCCTCCATCTGCAGCTCTGTGGCGCTATGTGGCTGAATTCTTCTCTACGATTCTTTCTTTCCCCATTCCTTTGTTCCCTCAAGTTCTTCTTCTCGTATGTCTTCCTTCTCTTTCCTCACTTTCCCTTTCCCTTTCTCTCTCTCTCTCTCTCTCTCTCTCTCTCTCTCTCTCCCTCTCTCTCTCTCTCTTCCAGCAGAGGCTTTTTAATGACGGCATCCATAGCTAAATGGGTTTTAGCCTCTCTCTGGAATTCTCCTGCTTTTGTCTTTCCTGCAATCTGGAAGTCTTCATTTTACTATCTTATCCTTCGTGAACTTTCTGCATCCTGGATCAACAGCTCTTCTGGCTCTACTATCCCCAGCTAGCTTCATACTGTTCAGTTAGTAAAGAGCTGGTTGGTGTTTGCTCCATGAGGCAGTTTCTCCTGTCCACCTCTCCTTGTTGTTTTATTTTTTCTGCTCCCTTACTTTGCCTTGCTATGATAGAAATAAACATCTTAAGTGGGACAAGTGGGATAAAACCTTTTTAGGGTCAGTAATCAGGCAGGAGAAAAGCCTTTCATTATGTTTTTTATTACTTCTTGGCAAATGCCTTCACAGCCGTCTGTTACAGCATGGTCAGATTAATCAGAGAAACAAAGAATAGAGGTTCATTTTATAAACTATTGAATTTACATACAGTGTCAATCAATGCATATGTTTATCCTGATTGGTTTGTTGGTTTACACCCAAGTGATTTATATAAAATAAAAGTCTATTCTTATTCTTCTTATACCCTTGAACTTTCTTTGCATATAATTGTTCATTCTGGTTGTTTCTAGGACATCTGCTGATTTCTTGGTCATCTCTTAGTCATCTTTCAGTACATTTGTGTATTACGTCTTTATCTTTGTTGTTCACTTGACCTTTATCTGGCTTTCTGATAATCCCGAACAGGTTTCAGATATGTTTTAACACTTTATGCTATTTCATTAAGATGAATGCTATATTTTAATGTGGAAAGCATAAACAAAACACTTTATCGTAATGGCTATGTGACCTCTAAGTCTAGAGTCTAAGTCTATTGCGCTCCTGCATAGTGTGTGTATGTGCCAGTTAACTCGCCAGCTCTTTTTTTTAATCTCTCCCTTATTGTGTTTCTGTTTAAATTGTTGTCTTAGGTGGGGTGGGTGCTGGTGGGGGAGTGTTTTGTTTTTGTTCTCATATAGCCAAAATATCAGTACTTATTGTTGGTTTTCTTTTACTATATTCCTTTTTTATTTTATCAATAAAAATTTGATCACAAAAAATAAAAAAACCGAACCCATGACTCACAGGTGTTTATATTTTAAAGGTTGTTACAGTTCACTTCCTGATATCTAAGTTTATGAAGAAGAACACAAAGAATCTGGTGAATGATTTGTTCATTAGTGATTTCACACTCTACAAATTCAGTGCTTTGAATTTCTACATTGATTTAGGATTTTGGTTGTTCTCTACTTCTCCGTTTTGAACCTTGCTTTGTATTTTGATACACGCTTCATCATCTGGTCCCTTATTCAAAAAAACTACCATTTCCATTTTGTAGCCAAACATAATAATAGGAACATAAGGATCTCCATGTCATAAGGAATTCATCTATGTAAGTTCTCTAAACTTATATTCCATGAAGAGCACAGCATAAAAAAATGAATTAAATTACCACCCAGTTCAAGATCTATCCAAACCACACATTTGAAAATTCAGTGTTCTACCTATTTTGTACCATAATGTCTTAGTACAAGTAAGGCGACATTACGATCAAGTGACTTCCACAAACAACCATTGGTTCCATGGGTCAAACTACCTTACTTAGCAAGACCCCATTGGAGTGATACTGCCAGACCTAGGATAGGGGTAAGAACATACCAGAATTAGGCTTGGTGGGAAAGCTGTAATAAATTCCAGAAAAATCAACATATAGGTCAGAAGATGAGTACATAAGCAGCATCAGGATCAACTTACACAAAGGAAATGTAGGACTTAGCAGGATCAAGCTACAAAATACAAAAAAATACAGGCCTTGACAGGATCAGACTGTTTGAGATGAGAGTGTCGGAATTAATCAAGTAAATTTATTCAGTAAATCTAAAAATGGATTACAACACTGCTTTATTATTTCAACACGGCTTCACTTCATGGGATCCCCTAAAGGTAGATGGAAATCATGGCCATCCTGTACAATGGTACTGTGAGTGCTGTGCAGAGTGGAGGCAGGACCTCTGTGTTTTTCCCAGTTGATTCTGGGGTTCGTCAGGGGTTTGTTCTTGCTCCTACTCTGTTCAGTGCTTGTATGGACTGGGTGTTGGGCAAGGTCGTGGAGTCCAGCGGCTGTGGGGCATCTGTTGGTGAAGAAAGATTCACTGATCTTGACTTTGCTGCCAATGCTGTGATCTTCATAGAGCAGCGTTTCTCAACCTTTAGTTTTCATAACAGTTTTAATCGTGCCCCCCTAACGTTTTTTTGAAACCCTAATAAAATTTATTCCTATATTTTTTGCTGACGATACACCGCTACAAGATTAAAATTTTCCTCCGAATAGCGAAATGACGCCACATATGGTAACATTTGCATTCCCTTTTTTGTTACTTCCCCTGTACCCAATTTCTTTTGCGCCCCACAGTTTGAGAACTGCTGTCGTAGAGTCAATGGAGGCTCTGATTGGGGCTCTTGAGAGACTGAGTGAAGAGTCTGTGTGTCTGGGCTTGCAAGTGTCATGATAAAAACCAAGATCCAGGCCTATAATGACCTCTTAGGCACAGCCATCAACAGTGTGTCTGTCTGTGTGAGAGTGTCAACCTTGTCGACAGGTTTACTTACCTCGGCAGTGACATTCATGTGTCTGGTGACTATTCCTATGAAGTCAGTAGATGGATTGGGAGAGCATGGGGGGTCATGAGGTCACTGGAAAGGGGTGTGTGGCACTCCCGATATCTATGCAAAAGGACGAAGGTCCAAGTCTTTAGAGTCCTGGTGCATCCTGTCTTGCTATATGATTGCTAGACATGGATGCTATCCATTGGCCAGAAATGAAGACTGGACTCCTTTGGTACTGTGTCTCTTCGCAGAATTCTTGGGTACCGTTGGTTTGACTTTGTGTTGAATGAATGACTGCTCACGGAGTCCTGAATGAGGCACATTACCTGCATTGTGAGGGAGTGTCAGTTATGGCACTACAGCCATGTGGCATGATTTCCCGTATTGTGATCCAACTTGAAGGATCTTCATTCTTGAGGACCAGAGCGGCTGGACTAGGCCAAGGGGACGCCCACGTAACACCTATCTACGACAGATAGATGGTAATTTCTGGAGGGTGGGACTGGACCCTGTGTATGCCTGGGGGGTTGCCAACTAGGAGTCTGAGCTGTTTTGTCGTGTGGTGGGTGCGGCAACATGCTGTACCAGTGCATGCTCCCCAACCTGACCTGGCCTTTATTTGCAGCTTTTCTAGTCTGTAGAAGTTCATTTTGAATATCAGAATGTTTGTAGGCTGCTGCTATTTTTAATATACATAAATGATTTGGATAGGAATATAAGTAACAAGCTGGTTAAGTTTGCAGATCATACCAAGATAGGTGGATTGGTAGATAGTCTGAAATCCATTGAATTATTACAGAGAGACTTGGACAGCACACAGGCTTGGACAGATTTGTGGCACACGAAATTTAATGTCAGAAAATGTAAAGTATTACACATAGGAAGTAAAAATGTTAGGTTTGAATACATACTGTAATGTGAGGACTGAGGACTGAAATGTACACCTTATGTGAAGGATTTAGGAGTTATAGTGGGCTCATCTCTCAGCTTCCACACAGTGCTCAAGAAGCCATTAGCAAGGCTAACAGAACAGTAGGTTATATAGCATGATGTGTGGAGTACAAGTCCAAGGCTCAAGCTTTATAACACACTGTTGAGGCCTCTGTGTGAACTTTTGTTCTCCAGGTTACAAAAAAGGCATAGCAGCGCTAGAAATCCCAGAGATGAGCGGCTAAGCTGATTCCAGGACTACAGGGGATGAATTATGAGGAAGGATTAAAAAAGCTGAGCGTTTATCCTTTAAACAAATGGAGATTAAGAGGTGAAATGATTGAAGTGTTCAAAATGATGAAAGGAATTAGTGCAGTGGATCAACTGTTTCTTTAAAATGAGATCAACAAGAACACAAGGATACAGTTGGAAACCTGTTAAGGGTAACTTTGCACAAACATTAGAATTTTTTTTTTTCATTCAGAGAACCATAGACACATGGAATCAGTAGTACTAGTAATAATATGTAGTGTGGTAGGCAGTATGACTTTGTAGGATCAGATTGCAGTTGAGTGATAGTGCCAGATCAGTAAATGCTAAAATTGGGCTCTGCAGAAGAAGCTGTAGTATCTGACAGAATCAGTCATTACAAGAATTAAGTTTGATATTTTTCAAGTCAAATGTATTTCTTCACAATCATGGTTTGTACTAATTTGATGGTGTATACTTAAAATTATGTTCTAAAGTATAGAGTTTTTTATAAATAAAAAAAAAATCCTTGCCTATTGTTGCAGCTTACAATTACATTAAAGTTACCAGCATCCATAATGAAAAAGCCTTAAAACCTATCAGATGTGTCCATTTTGAAGCAGGAAAAGTTTCAATTTAATAAAATACGCCTTCTGCATTTTTGAGGAATCCTTGTGATAACAAAAAGAAACAAGAAATCATTTTTTATCACAGATTCTTGGAGATGTTTTTCTTGAGGTAGGAATACATTTCCTGTTCATTTGTCTGCTCACAGCTGACATGCGCGAGTGAAGAGATGACAACTTGACAGGCCACCACTGCCAAGGTATATTCTACTTATTAACCTGCTTTTTCTTCTGTAATTCTGTTTCTTTAGTGGTTATGTTCTGCCATGGCTCATAACAACAGAGAGATGTGTGGTTAAATAGAATAAAAGTGAATTGGTTCTGCAAAAGTGGCGCTAGTGTGTATGTATGTGTGTGTTTGCCCTGTGATGGACTTGCACTACTAATAAGGTCAGGCGCTTAGTAAGAGAAGATTGTTCCCGCCTTGTGTCCAGCTGCCCTGTGTCCCTGCCCTGGATAAATGGTTTAGGAAGAAGGATGGATTATTATTATCATTATTATTGTGCCCATATTGGAGAAAAATATATGAATAGATTAATCTTCTTCTTAGCGTTGGCGCCACATTGACACAGGGCCTGCATTTTGGCATGTCACTTTCCACTCATTCTGATCCAGGATCCTTTGTAGGGGAACATTAACTTTGTGCATATCATCCCTCAACCAACTGACCCAGTGTTTCTTTGGGCACCTGTGAGGCTGCTTTCTCTGTGGACTGAGGAACAATGCTGTCTTTACCACCAATTGTCTCATCACTTTGGATCAAGTGGCCATACCAATGAAAGAATGCTATTCTGTTTGAATAGAGTAATGGATGCAAGATATTGAGGACAGCAATTATTATTATTATTAATAATAATAATAATAATAATAATAATATTGGGCGACAAGGTGGCACAGTGGAGGTGCTGCTTTCTCACAGTGAAGGACACTGGGGTTTGTGTGTACATGGAGATTGCATATTATCTTCAGATGCTCCCATTTCCTCTCAAACTCCAAACACCTGCAGGTTAAGTGCTATGCCATTGCTGAAGTGGCCCGTGTGTGTCTGTATGTTCACCCTACGATGGACTCGTGCCCCATGCACTTGCATCCAATGCTTGCTGGGATAGGCTCCAGGTTCCCCGTGACCCTGCTATGGATAAGTGGGTTAGGAAGGATGGATAAATGGATGCCTGTCTGTTCAGTTCTTGTTACCTGATTACATACTACATGCCTGCTTAATATTCTCTCGCACCAAAGCACACCAGTGCTTTATCAGTCTAGCAGCAATAAGCAATCTTTGCAACATAAAGAAATAAGATTTTGTATGGTGAAAAAATAAAATAGTGAACATAGTATTTACATGGTACTAATCAGAATTAAACACAAGAGAAATAAGCAAATAGGATCAGGTAGAAGCAAATCTCATGGGCTGAGACAGTAGCATGCCGCACTATTAGAGTCTATAGTCATGAAACTGCAGGACCCCAGACCCACCACAAACAGCCTCCATGAGTGGAACCGCATTACTTAGAAGGACCAGAGGCCAAAGCAGTTATCAGGAGCAGTGATGTTTTGTCCACTATCAACAGTAGGGCCATAACTCTTTTTACCAGCAAAAAAAAGAAAAGAATCATACTCTTACTTAGAGGCGAATACTTATTTTTATCAAATAAATACATTTTGTTGTTTTAATTTATGTTTAATTATATGATTGTCAGAAACTAAGATTAAAAAAAAATCAAAATATATAAATTACTGACAGCCGAAATCTGTTGATTCTTCAAATTTTTCCGGGCTTATGATATTTTTTCTCATCAGTTTTCAAATATCTTCAAATGTGGATTTCAAAGATTTAATTATTTCTTGTTTGAATTCACATTATGGCATGATAAAAATGAACTATTGTTTCATTTTAATTTACCACAACCCCATTGCAGGCACCATCATTTTGTGTACTGACATAACTGTGGGTCGCAAAGCATGAACTGCAGAATCCGCACTGAGTAGAGTCGTCAGGGCAATGGTTTACATTCCACATCTAAGTCTAACTTTTGCAATTGCAATTTAAAGTGTTGCAGGTTACAGATTTGTTGGCAATGAACTAATGACTGCGTACTGACTTTAATGTTGATAATATTTTCATTTTAGAGATCAGTTTGGTTTGACTCTCCTCATGTTGATTATACTTGCTTCAGGTCCTTCTTGGGGCCTGCTGTTTTAGACCTCTTAACAGAATAGAAGTTGTACTGTGTTATCTGGTTGTGCCATGGGTGTCTTCTAACTGGGCCCTGAGGAGATTATTTCTACCGCTCCTGATTTCACTTAATACATTTTTTTTCCAAACAATAGCACAGAAAAGCATTAGGTTGGGGTAATAAAAAAGAACACACTTGTCCACTTCAGTGTCACAGTTTATGTGAGAACATCCAATCTATATGAGGACAAGTATGTTCTCAAGATTAACCTGTGGCAGGGGACTTCATTTCCCAGCAATCAGCAGGGATATACAGTGAAGCTTCAGCATGTGGTTAGTTGGCATTTAGCAGGAGAAAATAAGTGGAGTTGCTGAGGTCTTTCACACACAAAGTTGAAAGCCAATGTCACATAACTTCTAGACGTGGGGTATGTCAGACTTGATGACCACAGTTGCTAATCTTGTTGCCAGATGTTGTCAGTTTAACCAACTGAAAATCACTGGGCATGTCTAAGTTACCGACTTGGTGCTGACGTTCCAGTGCAGTCATGCTCACCACATGCTACCTGCTGGAACCAAACTTGCAAGTTCAGCTCCTATCTCTGCCATTTTTTCTTTTTTCCAATCTTTTCATGGTGTAAAATGTGATACATCAGACAGACAAGGTTCTCTTCTGTTTGTCAGGTCCAAACCCCCCATGTTATTTATTACTCATTCCTGCACTATATGTATTTTTCATCCAGATCTTCACTTATTAGATGTCAGCTCCAACACAGAACCCACCTCTTCAAATGGAGCAGAGTGACTCACAGACTAGATGAAGTCAGTCATTGGGTATGTTAGACTGGACAACTGGTATTCAAGGGAGTCCACTGCCAAGCGCCTCCCACCTACTAAGATTATATAAATAAAGGGTATGGCTAAAAATCACTGGACAAGTCGTGTAATGTGACATAACCTTAGCTGTGCATTTGTCACAAAAATGGATGTCATGATGGCAAGGTAGTGTGACTTTTGTCTGCAAAGTGTGTATTTGTGTGTGACATGATTTGTCAACCTAATTCAACCAATAATAACTAGTAGTGGGATTCCCCTGATTAGCACAGAGTATTTTGCATTCTGCTGAAAACCATGTAAGTTTAAATGGAATAAAAAAAATCATCAGCTACACATTGCATTACAAGGATGAGGGACTATACCACCCCTCTGGGTAGGGAACTGTGCCACGAATAGGACATAGCAGAATCAAGATCCATGGCTAACAGGACCAGCCACTGAATTAAGACAAGAAAATTAAGACATAGCACCCAGCATAATCATACTTCAGTGGAGTGAAGCAGCAAAATCCATCAAAATCAATTTCCAGCACAATGAAAATACAGTTAACAAAATATGGCTGAGACTGCCTTGCGTGTTGAGCTGGATCAGATTCCAATGAACTAATATTGTAAGGCCCACAAGAGGGGAATAAACATGCAGCACAAATTAGAATCTCACACCACAGAAGAAGCTTCAATATTTTACTATATTATCTAGCATAATTGGCTCAAGCAGACCCCTGTGTCCCTGTAGTTAGGATATAGCGAATTGGATAATGGATGGATGGATGGATCTAGCATAATGAAACTGCTGGAAATAAATATAATCTGTCAGATTTGGTGGAATGAAACTGTAGTACAATCAGAATCTATGATGAATGAAACTGCAACATCACGATCAACATACTGCGATTTTCTAGGACCTGGCAGGATCAGACTGCATGGGGTGAAAAGCAACATATTCACTGACTCCACATACAGTATGCATTTTGACATAGTTTCATTTGCATTTTTTCACAGTGTGCAGTTCACTTTGAAGATCAGAACATTTAAAATGTTCTTTGTCATTAAATCCGAACAGGTCACTACATTCAGAATCTTTCAATCATGTCTACTTTACTTAGTTTCAGTAGACACAAATTTGAGGACAAAGCATCACACTGTAATCTAAAATGTGGCACTGAAGGTGCAGTAAATTCTCCTTCATCACTTAGACCTTCAGAAATTAGCGACATGGCCAGTGGGGTTACACAACTGGCCGCACAGGTGGACACTGGTATCTCCCATCAGCAGTAGCTCTCCATGTATGTTGCTTTTAGGGACCTGTTGACTTCACCCTCTGTTCCGTGAGGTTCCTGCTTTAGTATAGTCACATTTCTGTACAGTTTGATCCTTTTTCCCTCAGTGTGTTTGTAGTGGGTGGAGAAGGAGTTCTCAGAGGAGCAGACGGAACTTGCTCTATCACAGGGCTGTTGCCATGTGATTGGCTGCTGTCTTAGCCATCGGCCTGTGTTGGCAGCCTCATTTGGCATTTGGCTGAAGGTGTGCCGCTGCTCCTCAAGAAGGCTCATGCCCAACTTGTGACGCTGCCACTTTTTCTTGATTTCAGATTGCACCTATATTGTCCCAAAAAAGAAAAAATAATAGATGTCAGTCATAATAAGACACTGGTAACAAACATTCTAGGAAAGGTGGGTCATATGGTAGGTAGGTGGTGTCAGGTGCAGTAGTTTGATTTACTTTCCCATTGTGTATTCAAACCTAACATTTTCCCTTCCTACAGTGCATTAAAGTATTCACAGCGCATCACTTTTCCCACATTTTGTTATGTTACAGCCTTATTCCAAAATGGATTAAAATCATTTTTTTCCTCAGAATTCTACACACAACACCCCATAATGACAACGTGAAAAAAGTTTACTTGAGGTTTTTGCAAATTTATTAAAAATAAAAAAACTGAGAAATCCCATGTACATAAGTATTCACAGCCTTTGCTCAATACTTTGTCGATGCACCTTTGGCAGCAATTACAGCCTCAAGTCTTGTTGAATATGATGCCACAAGCTTGGCACACCTATCCTTGGCCAGTTTCACCCATTCCTCTTTGCAGCACCTCTCAAGCTCCATCAGGTTGGATGGGAAGCGTCGGTGCACAGCCATTTTAAGATCTCTCCAGAGATGTTCAATCGGATTCAAGTCTGGGCTCTGGCTGGGCCACTCAAGGCCATTCACAGAGTTGTCCTGAAGCCACTCCTTTGATATCTTGGCTGTGTGCTTAGGGTCGTTGTCCTGCTGAAAGATGAACCGTCGCCCCAGTCTGAGGCCAAGAGCGCTCTGGAGCAGGTTTTCATCCAGGATGTCTCTGTACATTGCTGCAGTCATATTTCCCTTTATCCTGACTAGTCTCCCACAGCATGATGCTGCTACCACCATGCTTCACTGTAGGGATGGTATTGGGCTGGTGATGAGCGGTGCCTGGTTTCATCCAAATGTGACGCCTGGCATTCACACCAAAGAGTTCAATCTTTGTTTCATCAGACCAGAGAATTTTCTTTCTCATGGTCTGAAAGTCCTTCAGGTGCCTTTTTGGCAAACTCCAGGCGGGCTGCCATGTGCCTTTTACTAAGGATTGACTTCCATCTGGCCACTCTACCATACAGGCCTGATTGGTGGATTGCTGCAGAGATGGTTGTCCTTCTGGAAGGTTCTCCTCTCTCCACAGAGGACCTCTGGAGCTCTGACAGAATGACCATCGGGTTCTTGGTCAACTTCCTGACTAAGGTCGTTCTCCCCTGATCGCTCAGTTTAGATGGCCGGCCAGCTCTAGGAAGAGTCCTGGTGGTTTCGAACCTCTTCCACTTACGGATGATGGAGGCCACTGTGCTCATTGGGACCTTCAAAGCAGCAGAAATTTTTCTGTAACCCTGTAATTTTTCTGTAATTCCTTTGACTTCATGCTTGGTTTGTGCTCTGACATGAACTGTCAACTGTGGGACCTTATATAGACAGGTGTGTGCCTTTCCAAATCATGTCCAATCAACTGAATTTACCACAGGTGGACTCCAATTAAGCTGCAGAAACATCTCAAGGATGATCAGGGGAAACAGGATGCACCTGAGCTCAATTTTGAGCTTCATGGCAAAGGCTGTGAATACTTATGTACATGTGCTTTCTCAATTTTTTTTATTTTTAATAAATTTGCAAAAATCTCAAGTAAATTTTTTTCACGTTGTCATTATGGGGTGTTGTGTGTAGAATTCTGAGGAAAAAAATTAATTTAATCCATTTTGGAATAAGGCTGTAACATAACAAAATGTGGAAAAAGTAATGTGCTGTGAATACTTTCCGGATACACTGTATGTGTAAAGCTTTACATTTACTGACATTAAATTTCATCTGCCACAAATCTGCCCAAGCCTGTATGCTGTCAAAGTCCCTCTGTAGTGATTCAATGGATTCAAGATTATCTGCCAATCCACTTATCTTGGTATCACCTGCAAACTTAACCAGCTTGTTATTTATATTCCTATCCAAATCATGTATTACATGTATATAGTTTATTTAACAAAAAGTACAACTTGAACATATCTGCAGCAAAATAGAAAAGAAAAGCATTGAATTTAACTTTAACCCTACCCCTAACCCTCAAAGCAGTTGCTCATTCCTAGCCATTCTGAGGCGTTGGATGTAATTATCTGGTAGACAATCCATTTGAACCCTTACTCAGTATAGCCTGGTGATATATCTTATGCTACTTATAGGACAGAGTAAATGGTTCTAATGTGTTCATCTACCTGTTCATCTGCACAGTCCATGTACACCTCAACTTCTTTAGTTGAAAAATGCAACCTATTCTTTTGTATAGCACTCTTCACTGAAAAAAGAAACATCTCTTATGTTTCACTCCTTTCAAAGAGAACTTCTCCTGCTAATTAACACATGTAAAAGTGACATAAAAGAGTGTAGATGAGCTTAATACTGTATATTAAAGTATTTACATACTTTTTTAAAGATTCAGCTAACTTTAGTATCAAAGTACAATCCACCTCTATACATTTGGTGTGTATTTTAACAACCATTGATACTGAGTCACTATACACCAGTGTTCCACAGGGTGAATTGTGTTGAAATTTTACAATGTACACAACCTGTTACTCCTCCACAATATGTTGACTTCATCATCTCTCACTGAAGTTATTCTCAAAAAGAATGATTTCACTTTTAGTAGCATTTTTTTTTCAACAGTTAAAAGGGGTTGCAATGGGAGCATTTATGTATATGGATTGAAAGAACAATTTCTGTTTTTGTGTACCTACATAAATTACACTTTTATTGCCTGCACCCATATTTATCAAGCATCTCAGAGCTGGGAAATGCTCCTAACTGTCTCAAAAATCTCAGAGTGATACAAATTTGGTCCTACTCATAGAAGTATGAGTAAACCATGCACTGACAGCCAAAATGAAAGTGTTGGTAACAGTGTAAAATGGAGTTTTTTTCAGGGGTGGGGGTTGATTTTTTTCAAACCCTTTTTTGTAAAACTTGACTTTTATGTATGGAATGCTATTTGATTTTTATTTGATAAAATAAAAAAAATGCAGCTTTGCAATACTGATAACTTGATTTAGTCATTTCTCAAATTTCATGCCAAACTTTGAATGCCCTTACAATACATGAGGTAGTTAACAGATTTCTATATTTCCTCATAAATTCACATTAGATAACGTAAACTGCATGCATGAAAATCAACACACACATAAATCATTGTCCCACAAAAAATCTATCATCATATGTGGAAAACCCTTCCCAGAATGGAATGGTGCGTTGTCAAACAATGGTTGAACGAGGAGCCACAGAACCATAAAATGCTATTCCAGAATCATTATATTTAAGAGTGAATGCTTTACAAGGCATTTCTTGTGACCATAACAAAGTGAAGGTGATTCTTCTGGAAGCATTGTCGTAGATCATCGATTGTTAAATAAATGTGCTCATTATCAGGCTTTAATTTCTTTCGGTGTGTCTTGGTCTTTCCATCTTAGTGTTTGTTACAGTATTATTCTTGACTTTGTTGGAAAAAGGAACAATTTCATGCAGCTTAGCACAATATGCTACCTTAATATGTTTTCCTTATTCTTCTTTTTTTGCCCTTTTCCTAATACTACACTAAATATTATTATTATTATTATTATTATTATTATTATTATTATTACGAAACGTTATCATGATTTTCAAGGAAACTGTAAAACGCAGCTTCATTATGTGGCTGAGGGTGCCATAAAATTATGATATCATTCATTCTAAAAGGTGAACTCCTCCTCAATGTAAGAGGGTGTAGAACACTTCATAAATTTCTCAAGTTCTACTCAGGGGTAAGACAAATTCTTATCTTATTTAGCCTTTTAGTGCAATTCCTAGGGGTGATTCTAATTACCTTTGTATAGAACACCTACGGATTGTAATACCCTCTTGCATGTGACTAGCTTTCATCCCTGGTCTCTGGTCAACAATCTTCCTGTCTCTTAGTTTTTCTTCTTTCTGACTGATCTGAATATATAAAACAGGCTAGCTCTTTGATGAGCAGGTTTATTGCTCAAGTTTATAATAAAAGAAATGTGAAACTTGTGAGTAGGGATGGGAATTGATAAGATTTTCACGATTCCGATTCCATTTTCGATTCTGTTTAACAATTCGATTCTTTATCGATTCTCCTATCGATTCTTATTTTTAAAAAAGGAGAACACACAGGTCGATTAGCTTAGAACTTTGTTTTATATCTTATCTTTGAACAAGATAGAAATTTAGGAGTAGCATGACCTTACCAACCCAACAGTGAGATCTTAAGAGATCCACATTCCCCAGAAAAAAAATTGTAAATGTAAAATAATAATAAAATAAATATTCTTCTGTAGCAATAACAAAGTATAACATAAATTATTCTGTGGCAATTACACAAGAATGTCCAGTAACATTTACACTCTCCTTTTTAAAAGTATATTTGAGCTGAGCACTCAAAAATAAAACTACATCAGCCAGCAACAAATACAATCAACTCAAGTCCAATGGAACTGTGCACTGTGCAATTATGCAACCATCAACTATTTTGACAGCTACATCCATGTTGGCCGCATTATCAACAGTGGCTGCCACAACCTTGTCTTTGATACCATACTCCTCCAAGATCTCTTCAATCTCCTCTGCTACAGCTGTCCCTGTCTGTGCCTGGTACACTGGTTTGGTTTTGAGGACTTTTTCTTGAGCCTGGCCATTCCTGACATAATGCAGCGTTACTGTGAGGTAATGATCTTGACTAAAACTTGTCCATCCATCTGCAGTGACGGCTGCCTTCAACACATGTTTCAGCTCAGAAATGGAAACGGATGAAACATCTGGTAAGAGGAGAACATGCAACTTTGACATTCCCTGACTTAGCCTACAATTAAACACATTCACTTACCGAAAATCAGGGGCATCTACTGTGGCAAATGGGTGCAAGCCTTTTACCACAAACTTAGTCACTGCTCAGTGACATTCGTCTATCCTGGCCTGTGTCATTTTACTTTTCCCCGCCTCTGTGAAAGGAGAAGCTACCGGTAGACTGCAGCGAGAACTGCCAGCATCTGAGACAGCCAGACTCTGTCTGTCTCTCACGTCATGGTCATCTAAATGCAATGCACAGTAACAGCAGGTTTTGCAATAAGGCAAATCGCGCTAACATAATATGCAATGTTAGTTGATTAGTTACCTGCCGTATTAACGGGAGAGGACGTGCAAATGTTACCGCTGCTGCTGGGTTGAGATTCACTAGTCCGGAGCGGATCAAAAACATGACATTCATTTAAGGTTATCGCGTGTTTTGTGAGCAAATGCTTTTGCATATTCGTAGTGTTTCCTCCATTTGATGAAATATCTACTTTGCAAGTATTGCAAGTTGCCCTGTTGTCATCCTTTCTCGTAAAGTATAACCAAACTTTTGAGCATTTGTGCCGCTTAGGCGCCATGTTTCCTGCTGGGTAAATGACGCTACGCAACGTGGTGACGTCATTCAAGGCGACTGGAATCGATAGGGGAATCGTTTGCAAAAATGGCAAACAATTCCAAGGAATTGAAACAGCGGGAACCGGTTCTCAACAAGAACCGGTTTTCGATTCCCATCCCTACTTGTGAGGCTTTTGCTATATTTGTTAATCACAAAATTAATGATATTAGAAATAATATAGTACATCCCCCCAGTACTGATCCTCTTAAACCCCAGTTTTCCATTTTAAGCAAATTAAATTCTTTTACCAGGATAGATTTACCTGATTTATATAAAATAATTTCTCAACTGAGACCCTCCACCTGTGCCCTTGACCCAATACCAACACGTTTTTTTAAAAGTATCTAATGTGCTAACTGAGAGTGTTCTTGACATAGTAAATTCATCATTAGATATGGGGGTCTTCCCAGACTGTCTTAAGACTGCTGTTGTTAAACCCCTGCTCAAGAAAAATAATCTCGACTCCTCTGTTTTTGAAACTTTTAGATCTATTTCTAACCTGCCTTTCTTAATTAAAATCCTAGAAAAGGCAGTCATTATTCAGCTAAATGATCACCTCAATAAACATGCTGTTCTTAACAAGTTTCAGTCAGGTTTCAAAACAAATCACAGTACAGAAACTGCACTCTTTAAAGTAGTAAATGACTTGTGGGTAAATGCAGACAGAGGCCATTTATCTGTTCACATCCTCCTATATCTGAGTGCCGCATTTGATACCATTGATCACAATATTCTTAGAAATCACCTTAGTCAATGGGTGGGCCTCTCTGGAAGGGTCTTAAATTGGTTTGAGTCTTACTTGACAGGTAGAAAATTATGTTTGTTGTGGTAATTATGCTTCAAAAACACATGATATTCTATATGGTGTTCCACAAGGCTCTATCCTGGGTCCACTGCTCTTTTCGATCTGCATGCTTCCATTAGGTCAGATTATCTCAAGACATAATGTGAGCTACCACAGCTATGCTGATGACACACAACTGTATTTATCAATACCGCCTGATGACCCAGACTCTCTTAGTTCACTTACCCAATGTCTCACTGGTGTTTCTGAATGGATGAGTAGTAATTTTCTCAAACTAAATAAGGAGAAATCTGAAATCTTAGTGATTGGAAAAAATGGATATGATGAGGGTATTATGAATAAACTTCATCCATTAGACTTAAAAGTCAAGACAGAGGTAAAGAATTTAGGGGTAATTATTGACTTTAAATTAAATTTTAAATGACATATTAATCAGATTACTAAGACAGCATTTTTTCACTTAAGAAATATAGCAAAAATTAGATCCCTATAACTTTACAGGATGCTGAAAGATTAGTTCACGCTTTTGTTTTCAGTCTCAGGACTACCCAAAAAAAGACATCAATCAATTGCAACTAGTGCAGAATGCAGCTGCTAGAATCTTAACTAGGAAAAGAAAATCCGAGCACATCTCTCCGGATTTGATGTCACTACATTGGTTACCTGTGTCATTTAGAATTGACTTTAAAATTCTGCTTATGGTTTACAAAGCCTTAAATAATCTCACTCCATCTTATATTTCAGAATGTCTTTCACCTTACACTCCAAATCATAACCTTAGACATTCAAACGAGTGTCTGGTTATAATTCCAAGAGCTAAACTTAAAAGAAGTGGTGAGGCTGCCTTCTGCTTTTATGCACCTAAAATCTGGAATAGTTTACCAATATACATTTGCCAGGCTAATACAGTGGAGCACTTTTAAAAACTGCTAAAAACCCACTACTTTAATATGGCTTTCTCATAGCTATCATTTTAGTTTAACCCTGATATTCTGTACATGCATTTAATTATCTTTGTTTTCATGGCTCCAAAATCCATACTAACCCCTACTTTCTCTGTTGTTCTTTTTCCGTTTTTCTGTGGTGGTGATCTGCACCATCACCACCTGATCAAAGCACCATGCAGTCCCTGCATTGATGGATTGAAGGCCAGAGGTCCACATGACTATCATTGTCTAATTCTTCCACATGAAGCCTGAAAACCATGAGGACTGATTGAGATCATTGATGTTAGGTAGAATGCCTAGAGGGGGCTGGGCGGTCTTGTGGCCGTGGAACCCCTGCAGATTTTGTTTTTTTCTCCAGCCGTCTGGAGTTTTTTTTTTTTTTTGTCCTCCCTGGCCATCGGACCTTACTTTATTCTTTGTTAATTAGTATTGCCTAATTTTATTTTTATATTTTTTCTTTTTTTCTTTCTTCATCTTGTAAAGCACTTTGAGCTACATTATTAGTATGAAAACATGCTCTAGAAATAATTGTTGTTGTTGTTGTTGAAGAATGCCTATAAAAGGGCATTATTCATAGATTATGATTGCCTGTTTAACTTAAGTAAAACACCCACACCTAACAATTTAGTGTGTAGTTTTACATTTCCAGTTTTCGCAAACCAGTTTGTCAGATCCATAAAGAAACACTGGCACATTTTACAACTCAACCCTGTCTTTCAAGATCTCCAGTTTTTAATTTTACCCCTAACTAAAATATTGAGGACTTAATAGTTAATACAGGACAAGGGCTGTGTCCCTTCCACTTACTGTTCTACTACTGTTAACCCCTTAAAATTAAACATATTGGCTCACTTTCCATATTTAAGGCCTCATCCAAACTACTACTATCTCTCTGGTTTCACCTTCTGTCAACACTACACCTATGTTTGCAACCCACAAAATCAAATATTTTGAAATTGGCTCTCCAGGTCTGGATACTTTTGAACACACTGGTTTACATTTCAGTGTGATTGGATGAAAATGAAGATTTCTAAAAATGCTGACTCCAGTTGTACTCTGTTTCCTCTGTGCTTGTTTTGTAGCTCATTCATGATTGAATCCTGGTCTTTACTATGTCTTATCCCCTTACTGGTTACCCTTCATGGAAGAAAACCATATTCAACATACGTAGCAGGCATAGAAGATTTGTTTTTTATGTGCTTGTTCTGTTCAGTTTTAATTATTTTTTTGAATTAATATTGTAGCAGTGCTACCACTGGAAGGACTCCATTTCCCAGTAGCCCCAAAGGAGATTGCCCTCATTGGATGTCTGAAATGGGCGTAGGGGCTGCTGGGGACAAGAAGGGCCAGTGGGAAACTTGAAAAGGGGCCAGTGAAGCAGCAAGTAGGAGATCTGTGTTTCTGTGTAACCCGTGTGTCCCATCCATCATTTTGTACCCTGGATTGTTTCTTGCAAATCTTACCCCTTGCCACTCAGTTCTACCAATAGGATTGTTTAATTAATTTATTACAGAAGCTGTTCCTGGGATCATCGTCATGTTTACATCATACCATTTCATCTGTTTCGGCCACATTGGAACTGTATAAGGACATTGTTGTGAGTGTTTATTGTCGTGGCTGATTGTTGTGTTAAAATTGTATCACCGAATGGGATTTTTGTTGTTTGTTTGTTAAAGTACAAACACTTCCAAATCTTGTTTTAATTTCCAGAAACAGATTCCAATTTATATTTATGTGTATTTAAACACCAAGTCTCATTATCAGCAAGGACTATCTTCAAACTAGGAAAGTGGTTGGAGCCAAAACCTTCAGCCCAATACAATGGGTGAATAGGCCTGCTCAACTCACTCAAAACACATCTGGATTACTACTATATATATATATATATATATATATATATATATATATTCATATACTGTATATATATTGTCACACATGTGTGAGTAGGAGGCAGCTAAAGGGCTTAGAGAATGGTACTGACTCACTCAACCAGGGGGCAGCGGGGTGCACTAACTTTCGTTCTAAGTTCCCTGCAGACATTTCCTGGGAAATCCCACCAGGTCCCGGTGCCTCGACTCTGAACATGTCACTTCCTGTCCCAGCCCCGTGGATGACATCACTTCCCCCAGATTCCCTATAAAATCTCCTCCTCCTCCTATGGATTTCAGTTCTGTTTTGGACTCGGTCTTGTAAACTACTCTTGCTTTACAATTCTTTATTTTTGCAGCCAGGAACATATTATATGGGTGGCTGCCCCAAACCTTTACCGTGTGTGAAATCTCTTACTTTCACTATATATATACTGTATATAGATATATATGTATACTAGACATTAAGCCTGTTACAATAACGGGCGCTAGAACAGTAGTCTATATTAAATGGCAAGGGACCTTGACCTCATTCTGTTTCTTGTCTTAGTTTTTTTTTGTCAAAAATATTTTTGCAAGAAGCCTTAAGTAAAATAATAATAAAAATAAAATAGAAGTGTATATGACAATACAGTAAGTATAATTAATATTACATTTATCCTCTCCTCAGTGGCTGTTGATTGATAAAGTTGTTTCCGTTTGAAGATCTCCTATCCTGCCTCTCTTTATTTTAGCTTGCTGTGGCGTCTCTCCAGCAAGTACTGTGCAGTTCTTCAGCAAGTATTTTAATCTGTGCTGGCGTGCAGCTGATTATTTTATGTGTGGCGTCTCCCCAGCAACGAATTTTATGTGCGCGAAAATAAATCTACTTTTAAAAGTCATCCTATTGTAATATCATGAAAATTCGTATATTTAGGAAAACCCCTTCAATGACTGACATTTTACACTTTACTGGGCCAAGCTACTTAATCACAAATCTCACATCCTCAGAGTGAACACTTGCACAACAACAAACACTAATCCCACCTCTTTGGGGAAGCTGGTCTCCGAGTCTCAGTACTCGATTGGATTTTTCATGCCTTATGTTTTAGGTGTTACCTCATTTACCGAAATCCGATTGGATCGGCCGCACAATATTTTATAGGTCCCACCCACTCTGTCTTGTGCGACGTGTCAGGCGGCCTTTGAAGCATCTGCTTTGAAGTGTCACACCACGCCCCGCGCATGCTCACTTCACCAGAAGAAACACATACACGGACACATGGACACACACAGGGATTTTATTAAAGAGGATATATATATATATATATATATATATATATATATATACTAATATAATGAGATGGATTTTTTTCAGTTTACATTGGACTCTTTTTCTGGAAGTTAACACAAAGACTTGGAACTATTTGTACTTTAAGTACATTGAACTGCTCTCAAACATGACTGCCTTTTTAATGGTTTCTTTATATAACTATGGCACTGCTCAGCATTATGTGTGTTCTTGTTTAATATTTAGCATTAAGCTCATCCACTCTCTTTCGCATTATTTTGTAGCATTTTGGCGTTGATGTTGTTTAATAAAGTGGTGGTTATTGTGGTTGTTAGTATACACAAAAGGGGCTTGAGTTGCCTCAGAAGCTTGCTTATTGTAATCTTTTTAATTTAACCAATAAAAGGTGTCATTTTGCTTGACTTCTCACTACATCCATAATGGCTAACACGGTACAACACCCTAGTACTATATACCCATGTAAGCAATGCAGTGTTCGAGTAGAGAGAGTTGACAGTGAGTTTTGCTTACCTCCCTGTTAAAGAAGCAGTAGAGGACTGCAACAATGAAGCCCTAAAAAGAAAAATCAAGACAGCAGTTAAATAACCACCAGATTCTACATTTCAGATTATACAATGTCTCAACAGGCAAAGAGTATTACAAAGCAAGGAGGACAGTAGAAAGCCTATACTGGGGGACCTCCCTATTATTTGACTTCCTTTTCCAGGTAGGGTACAGGGTGAGGGTAGAGTCTGAAAAACTGAGGTTGCCCAAAAGTTCTGATTTAGCTATGAGGTCGTCCAGAAGCCTGAACTTCACTCTAACAGCTCACTGCTTAACCTGCCCGTAATCTCTTCTGTCCAAAGCAGAAACCCCAGTGTATTAGCGAGTGGCTGTAACAAAGGTTAAAGAAATCCCTTCAACTCCAAAGGGTAACCTGGGTTGGAGTGAAAAAAAAAATGGAATACCAGCCGCAACAGGAGTTTGACAAGGGGTGCCATTAGTCCACACCTCGATTAAGAAGTGAGCAGATATAGGGAAGCACTAAGTTAGGGTGTGTTTGATGTTTTTAAAGAAAGGAATAGAGGTCTTGTCATTGGCTTCTTGGGTGCACATAAGGCCATCCTATTGGTTAACCGCTTGTGCAAAGTTCTCTTCATCAATGTTGCTCATCTTTGATTTATAGTCTTTTGTTCAGACTATTGAGGAAGCAAGGCAACCCTTTTATCTTTCAAGCAATACATAATAAGTTATGATGCACCATTGGAATAATTACGTTTAATGATGGGTCTACAATGGCCAATTAACTTTCCTGGACTCAGAATTACATCTGAACCATGCCCAGCCCTCTGTACTTTCTTGCCCTCACATCAGATTAGCTGGGCAAACTGTTTAGTTCTTATAATGAAAATCACAACTGAAGTGGTTATGCAAAGAAAAAAAAATTAAATGATTTTACAAAGATTTTTGCGTGACATAAAAATCTCAAGCTGTCTGTAGGCTCAAAGCTGCAAGAGTGTGAATGGAGGCAATAAAATAACACTGCATAATAAAATGTAGATATCTTACTTCTTCAGGATTACAAATCAGAGAATAAAGCCCTATTTGGATGGATTAGTTTCACACCAGGAGGTTGAGTAAAATCAGTTCTGGAAGTGCACTGGTATGAAAACACTGCATTTACAAAACAAGCAAGCCTTACCACCAACAAGCTTGGTCTGATAGAGAGCAACATAGTTAAAGGTTATCCAAGAAGTGTGGCCAGACAGTATTAAAAGGTATATTTCTGTCCCACTCGGAATAATATTCCAGTCAAATAAATGAAAGCAGAAAGACCCCTCCTACTGTGTTTAAAATAATTAAATGTGATAATGATAAGAGAATTCATCTGATCTCTACAATTTTACCATAAAAGTGTCAAACCCTAACTCCCCCTGTGCACACCATCTTAGTAATTTTAGCTTTAAAATGGAAAAGGAATCAATCATAACTTTAATTTTTAAAATTAAACCTATTACTTGTCTCCTTGACCTGATCCCAGCAAAACAGTTACAGCTCTGGCAGCACCCGTTCTGAACATGACTATTAGATCATTGCTGACACCGTTTCTAACACAATAAAAGTGTCACCTAAATCCAAATATACTGTACGTCATAATTATTGACCTATTTCATAAGTACTTTTCTCCCTATCGGACATAATAGTAAATCTACATCTTAAATTTCATCTTTCTCACAACAATTTACTTGACAAGTTTCAATCTGGATTTTGTACCAGCCACAGTACAGAAATTAAATGAAGTTGCGTTGTAAATGACATTTTTAAGTAATCAAGGAAATACTACAATTATTATGTTGTTAGATTTAAGTACAGCCTTTGACAGTATGTCTTTCAGGATTTATTTTGGGTATCAAAAGATCAGAAAATAAATCACAAAATGAAGATGTAGTCAGGAAAAACAAAACTGAGTGATCAAAAATAGCCAGGCAATCAGGAATCAAAGGTCAAAAATGACAACACAAAAGATTCTTGAGGCTATTTTTATGCACAGCGCGCAATGCAATTGCTGTCATATTTATATTGCCACTATTATGGCGTCATTAGCATGACAAGTTTCAAACTGTGTCACAAAAACAAAGGAAAGCATGACAATAAAAAATACTTTGTTATTGAAGGCTTCCACTTTTTTAAATTTTTGAAGCAGACAAAACATAACACAAATGCACTGGTCCCTTTGGTTCTTTTTTTTGGATTTTCTTACTGTGTTTTTCTGTACAATCCTTTCTTAACGGACTTTGGCTTTTTTGCTTTTTTTATCTTTGATTACTGGTTTACCAAATGAATGTGTTTGCTTTTAGGTATGCCTTTATGGTACAAGTTTTCTATTTCACCTCCTTTTCTCCTTTCCTTCTCGCTTTTTACATCTTTTTAAAATCATTTCTTTAGCTATTAAAAAAAAAAAACTTCATTGTTACCATTTTGGGCCAGGGTTTTTTTTTTAACAGATTCCCTCTTCCCATCATGGGATATTTTTTCAGTCTAATCAGTTTTGGTCTGTGCAGGCTGTGAAGCCTGCTTCTTGAGTTTGGGGCCAGGCTGATGTGGTTCTTAGGCTGTATCTAGTTTGTGAAATGAAGCCAGTTTTTAAGTTTTTATGAGCTGTCAATCACAGCATCTCTCCTTGTACATAACAGACTATCCTGCATGTGGCCCATCCTAAATGTAGAGAGCATGTCCTACTCTGACACACAGAGGGGAGTAAACCTGTATAAGTTTGGACAGAGAATGCTGCCTAAGACCCAGTCCAGCTCTTTAGAATCACAAAGATATTGATAAGAGTAATCTTACAAAAAACTTTCAAAAATGTAGTGAATCACATTCTCAAGAACACAAGGACAAATTAAGGAACAGTGCATTTAAAATGAAGCCAGGATGCACGTCTTTTGCACAAAGAGTTATAGCAGAACTACATAAATATAGTATCACTAAGTGAAAGTGGTCTTCAGGACAAAAAGCAACCTAAAGATTCCCTAGCAGTTTTACTATACTCGTGAACTTGGAGAGGCGTCAGCTAACTCTTAAGATTTACCCAGTGAAGAGGACGTGGACCCATCTGTGCTTGCTGTCCCACTGGCTTTTGTAAGGAGACACTGGCGATACCATATTTTAGCCATGTCGCTGGCATATGAGTTCTATTAATCTTTGCCTCAAGACAATCCCTCCAGATAGACAAAGTTTTTAGCGAAAACTTCAAGCCTAGCCCTCCATTGTTGAGGTGTTTCACTTGCTCATTGTTGAGCCGCAATGTTTGTTATTTTGACGTTATGTCTCTTCATTTGTGTGTCATTGTGGCACACAGGTCATTCATAGTGAGAAGTGAGCTGCCTGCAAGCGCCAAAAAAATTGAGCGTGAGCAGAATGGACTGCTCCTTACACACACAAGTCTTTTGTTTATAAAGGTCTAATTTACTTAAATCCTGTGTGTAAATATTGTTTAACATTTATGTAAAATGTAGGTACTGTACATGTGCAAAGATTTTCCTATTGTCAGAAGGTGAAATAGAATGGTGGTCACTGACAGATTTTGCCAATTTTGGTTTGTTTTACATCTGTTCTGGTCATTTGGATTTAAACACTGCTTCAATGTTATTCACAATTTTTTCACAGATTGGCAGTTTCAGTCTTATAGACAGAACACAATGAGACAACAGCATTTTGCAACCAAGGATTCAGCTCGCTTTTTTCAATCCAGTATTTAACTTATGCAGTCAGTAAGGCGGCCACATGTGGAGTTCCTTCAGCTCCAACAGCAAAATGAACATTGAGATACAGCTGTTTTATTTTTCTAGAGGTTGTGCTATCTGCCTGTTAGCTTTTTCCTCCATTTGTATCTCCTTCAGTTGCAGTCAGGTTTTTATGCAGGCTTTGCAACTAAATTAGAAATTGCTTCATTCATTAATCAGTGTTATGTTTCAGCCAGGATTCTTCTCCTGGTTGTGGTTCAAATTTTTTGTCTATTTTGTCCATTTTTGATTCTTTTGTTTGTGTTACTATAGGTTGTGTTCATTATTTGAATCATTCTTTGTTTTTTCTATTCTTTGTGTACCTAAGCCTTTGCTATGTGCTTTGTGGGTGGTTCCCCAAGAGAGGGACCACCTGCCAAACACAGCCAGGGGCTGCCCTTAGTCCCATAAAGGCAGGTGTTTCTTGCAGTTCCTGGTATTTCATTCAAATGTGCTAGGAGGTCAATGAGTCCACCTGTGCCTTCTGCTTGTGCTTTGTGATTTCTGGAATTTTTAACCATTTTATTCTGTTTTTGGACTTTGCCACTGGATTTTATATTGGGACATTGTTTATTTAGCTTGCCTTAATGTTTTTCTTTTGCCCTTTGCAAGCAACAGAGCTTTGTTCTTGTTCAAGAGCATTTTTTCAAGTAAATAAATCTTCTTTTTTAAAGATCCTGTTTGCCCTTATATTATAGCCAGGTTTGATGGCATATCCTCCCCTAGGGGGCATTTTGGAGAATTGTGGGACTTTCTAGTGCTTTGAACTCCATGTTCATAACATTAGGTACTACATAAGTTAATCTAAATAGTTTGTGAGCTTTATCTTTGTGATTTACTTGTTTTTACATGTGTATTGCAGAGTTCAGGTGGAAAATAAAGTTATATAAATAGTGTTTTACATAACAATGTGTTTTATATGTTTATATAAGTATATCTGTGCTTTATTTTGGCTTCTTTTCTTAATTTAATATATTTTCAAGTACTTTTTTTCTTCTCATTCTATTAGTCTTTGTGTTTCCTTATTGGTAAGGACTACAGAAGCTGACACACTTTGGTTTGACCAAGTCAGACTTCTTTTGTGGTTAACTAGTGTGGCATCTTATTCACGGTCATGGAAATTTGGAACAAACTACCAAGCCATTAGTACTGGGCATTTTGATTCACTTTACTGATTTGATTCTTTTGAACTACCAAATTAAGTCCATTCATTTGATTCATTTATTTCTTTAGATTAATTCTTAATAAAAAACAAAACCTTTTTTGGAAGAGGGACCCTCCCTTGAATGACTTTCAAATAATTTATTTATTTAATTATGATATATTATTTATAGTTATTAAATTATATATCAAACATGCTGGAAATTTATATTTTACAATATTAACCTCTTTGAAAGCATGAAGGATGACAATAGTGAAAAGTGAAATTGCATAATTAAACTAAAATACTAAGAACCATAAGTGAACAAGAATTGTGTGACTCAAGTAATGATTCAGTGATTCACTTTGTGAATCAAATGAACAAGAATCATGTGACTCGTTCATGAATTTAACCAATGAGAATTATGTGACTCACTCGTGAATCAAATGAACAAGAATCGTGTGGCTTTTCCTTAGGTAATGAGTCACTTTAAGAATCAAATTAAATAGATTTGAACAACTCAATATGTAATCAGATGAATGAACATTGTGTGTTGAATGTATAAAGGGACATAAATGAATTAGTTTAAAAATATGTTTATATATTGTTTAAAAAATTCCAGTTTTGAATTGCACAAAACAAGAAAGTAAAATGTTCTAATATAAACTTGTTGTTACTGCATTGTTCTCTTGTGATGAGTGAAACAATGATCAATGACATGTTCTTATTCACAAATAATGATTTAGTTTTAGCTAAAAAGAATTAAAAGTGAAGTGAACGAAAATTATGAATCAGATAGGCAGCACTTGCATATGCACTTTTTATGTCTAAAAGAAAGAGGCTGATGGAATCATGTTTGTACTGAATTAATTTGTTCACAGTCGTGAATCAACTCCATTGATTCACTGAAAGGAGTTGTTCAAAAAGAACAGTGCTATCACTACAAGTCATGTTGTTGAAACAGAAACCTTAAGAGCAAATCTCATTTGGATGAGATATTATGATAACCTAGCTATTAGGTATCCATACCAACTTGATGGACTAAATTTTAAAACCTTAAATTAATGATACAAGTGTAGACATTTAAAGTAGAATTTTAAGCACTTTAAAAAACATTTTACGTATAATGTCTGTAGCTGTGTCTTTTCAAGGTTCCCAAAGTTGATCAGCTACTGAGTTGACAAGGCAGGATCCAGCATGAGTCAAACGTGTAACAAAAGAAATCTCTCAGTCCAAAACGTTCATTTCAAAGTTTAGTGAAAAATAAAAAAGGAATAACTCACAAAAATTCAGAAAAATGTTATTACACACACGGAATAAAAGGCAAAAGGGAAAAAAGGTTTCTTCTCAGTTTCATTACAATCTTAGCTTTCTTCTCTTAAACTTCAGTTACTTTCTACCCTTAAAGGTTGGTACTTTTCCATGACAAACTTGCATAGTCTACACTTTAGTACAGGGTGGGCAGCGTCAGTCCTGGAGGGCCACAGTGGCTGCAGATTTTTGTTCCAAAACAGTTTGTTAATGAGAGGTCAGTTATTGCTGATGAAACATTTTTGATGTTTCATTTTAGTGGCCTCGCTTGTTAAGGCTCCCAACCCTTAATTGCTTATTTCAGTCTTAAACAGCTGCATTTACTGTTTTTAATGGTTCCTTATTAGCAATAAGGCAATAATTCTGATTTGATGTTGGGAATTTCCAGTTCCGGTTGGGCAAAGCCTGGCGTGTTTTGTCTACCGTTGCCCGTTTGTTCTGGGATCTTTTTCATTTTCCTGATCGGGACTTTCTGAGTTTTTTTTTCTTTCTCCTGAACTTTTTGGAGACCTACGATAGTTGGAGATCTGCCTGCAGTTGCTCCGTTGCCTTTGTTAAGATCTCGCTGGCTTAGGGCTCGTTAATACTTCACACTCAGAACGAGTACGTGCACGCATCATGGCTGCCACGTGTTCCCAGCATTCATTTGACACGTCCTCTGAGCAGGTCCTCAGAAAGTAATGCGACGCAAAAAGTCAAGGGGCGCAGTGTGATAAAGGTTATAGAATGTGACGTCAGAGTCTCTGTTTACTATCTACATGTGACAGAAAGCCGCTTTGAGGATCCTATGGGATCGATGTGCCTGCTTCGATGTTTGATGAATGGTTCGATGTGGTGAAGCAAAATGGCGACATACAAATGCATTTGTGGTGCTTTTACAGTATATTCAAGCGTCTTATATTCCCCATTGTAATGACATGATACATTTTAAAAGTCTCACATACTATCTTCTGTGCCGTCTTTTTTTTTTTTTTTGCACCTTCACAATAGCAACGGAATGTACAGCGCTGTACAGAGAAAAAAAATTAAGGACAAGGTGAAAAAGTGTATTTTGTGATTAAAGTGGATATTTCGGCTTTAATCTTGAAATATCCACTTTAACCTCGTAGTTTACTTTATCATTAAAGTAGACCATCGTAAACATCATCTTAAAACCGACCCAGTTGTTAATCGCTACGTTCTTCTGGGGCTTCCTCCTGAACTGACAGCAGCAATCGCCACACAGAACACATTACATTTATGATATTCCAGCTCCCTGTAGATTTAGAATCCTTAGATTTATACTTGGTATCACTTTCATGATGAAATGCATTAAAGTATGTATGTTACATTTTACAGATAAGTCGTTAACTTCATTTAAATAATGAATACTGATAATAATTACACACGATAGCAGGGCGGTAGCGCTGCTGCCTTACAGGGAGTCAAGTCCCTTGTGTTCCCTGCCTGGAGTTTGCATGTTTTCCTGGTAGGCTTCCATAGTATGGTCCAGTTTCCTTCCAAAGATATGCAGATTTGGGGATTTGGTGTCGCTAAAATGACTCTAGTGTATGTGAGTGCTTGTGTTCACCTTGCGATTAACTGATGCCCCGTCCAGGGATTATGTTTCTGTTTCGAGCCTGATGCTTGCAGGAATGGGTGCATTCCTGGATTGATGGATTTAATCATTAAACATCCTTTCCAGAGATATTGCAGCAAGGTGTCCTCGGAATTTAATGGATGTTTCAGGCAATTCACAACACAGAGAAGCGAACCTGTTCTCACCATGAAGATATCTCGCACTGCCACATGGTGGAATCTTCCAGATTTACGTAAAGTACCTGCACAAGTATGAACAGTACTGTGCTTGCGTAGCAGTAGTGTCCACTGGAGTATAAACCTGGCCTAGGGTTTGCATGAACCCTCGCTTGCTCATGACATTTCGATCTGACCTGGCATACCGTGAGTAAGTTGCAACTTTCTTTCAGGTTTTGTTCGGTTGCCTCTCTGTTCTACTGTGGGTTTGGCTGGCTAAGTTGTTTTTGAACCTTTTATACCAAGGTGGTATATTGGTGACCAGGTGGCCATGTGAAGAGTGATTAGATTTTATTTTATACCATTTTCTCTGGATCTGATCCCCTGTTCTTCAGATTATGGGATGAATGTGTGCATTTTCATGGTGCTTGCTTATTTATCTGTTGAACTGAGGAGTTTGAATTTGATGCCTTGCCTGGGAGCTGGATTATATGATCACTGTGTTGCGATAAGAATTATAAAGGCCCCGCTATATGCAACCCGGATCTCATCGGAGGCAGCACTGGAATACACCCTCCAGTTCTCTGACCATCAGTTTAATTCCTACCATCTATTCTGCTCCTGGATCAAGTGTGATTGGCAGAGGAGTTAACTTTGATAACCTTTGCATACTTCAATACTCATTGTCACGGGCCCCACTAGTGGACCACAGCAACAGAAATGACGAAAGTAGCAAATCCCGAAGTGTAAGCGAACTTCACCTCCACCAGAGGATGAGCTACGTCAACCAGGTCTGGAACTGAACTCCACTGGCCCTCAATGGTGACGTAATCCAGGTCTTTGGCCCTGTGAAATAGGTAAATTGGAGCAGCAATGAGAGCACACTACTTTCAGTTTGTTGTCCAAGTTGCATTTGAGGGGTGGGCCGAAGTTTGTCCCTTTACTGCAACCCTGACGGAACCACTTCAGTGTGAAACACGTTCCTATCAATTACTGCTCATGCCACAGTCCGTTTTCATGGTCCAATCGACAACAGGGACCCTTTGTATAGTATTCACTTTTGGCGATTTACATTAATAAGAGAAACTATTGTGGCCACTCTTTTTTTTTTTTTTTTTTTTTGAGTGTGCCACATCATGTCTGATAAAGACTAATCAAACAGACTGTCAGATACTTTCAAATGGCTCCCTGAAGATGGCCTTAATGAACATTTGATCCATAACCCAATAAATCTTCTATTTTAAAATACTTATTTACATTCCGCATCCTGGACTTTCCATTTATGTCAGAGACTTGGTTAAATACTGGTGACTGTGTTTGTCTCCAAGATCTTTCTCCTCCTGATTATAACTTTTTTAGCTCACCTAGAATCGCTGGTCAAGGAGGTGAGCTTGCTACTGTTTTTCAGAGTAATTTCAAATGTAGACTTTTGACTGTAGACAATTTCTCCAGTTTTGAGGCTCAGCAGTTTAAAATTTATCTTACAAATCCCATACTGTGTGCACTGGTTCATACACCTCCAGGATATAATAAGGATTTTGTCCAGGAGTTCTCCAGATTCTTATCTTTCATGGTGTCATGCACTGAGAGAATGCCGATTCTGAGAAATTTGAACGTTCATGCTTGTTGTCCAATAAAACCTCAGGTTAAAGATTTTTTAGGTCTTGTGGACTCTTTTAATTTTACTAAGGTGGTGTCAAGTCCCACACATCAGGGAGGACATACATTGGACTTAGTTCTACCACTTAGCCTCTCAGCAGATAACCTGGAGATCTCTGATGTAAGCATTTTGTAGTTGTTTTTGATATTAAGTTGTTGCGTCTGCCCATCAGCCATTAAATCACAGCACCATTCACACAGTATAAATGTTGACACAACGTGGCAGTTCTATGAAATCTTCTCTGACATTCATTTATCCTTGGTGTTAGAAGCCCTCACTGTGTGTTCAGATATACTGTAACTGATATGGTTTAAGCTTCTCAGCCTCACTTGTAAGGATACTCTGGATCTGGTCGCACCCTTAAAGTTAAGGAGAGTCAAGGTAAAAGCCAGTGTTCAGCTCTGGTTAAATGACACCACTCGCACACTCAGACAGGAATGCAGGCAGGCTGAACAGAGGTGGAAAAGGACAAACTGCAGGTCTCATATGAAATTCTCAGAACTCGCTGTAAGTCCAATTAAGAGGCTGTGAGAGCAGCATAATCAAATTTTTTATCTTGTCTAATTGCTAATGCTGCCTTGAGACCTAGGGTGCTGTTTAGCACCATAAACACTCTCTTAATCCCACCTGTCAGTGGCTTCCCTGAGAGTACGCCTGAGACCTGTGAGCTTTTTCTCAATTACTTTATAAATAAAATCCAAGCCATTTGGTCCATCATTACTCCTTCAGGTGTTGATCACTGTGGGAGGACAGCAGCCCCTCTAAGGCCAGTGCTCAGCCAGTTTACTTCCTCTTCTCAGCTAGCTGATATAATCCTGCATATGAAACCTTCCAATTATCTGCTAGATATCTTACCCTCACGCCTATTTAAAGATACTTTCAGAGCTATTAGTTCAATTGTTTTGACTATTATTAACAGCTGTCTAACATCTGGTATAATGCCAGACAACTTTAAACATGCAATTGTTCAACTTCTGCTGAAGAAGCCCACTCTTGATCCTACAAAAATGAGACAAATGTGACAGACTGAAAATGATCTGTTTTAGGCTTCAAATCATTTGGATGACATCCTTGGAAAGGAAAAAATCTATGATATAAGAACCTAACATTGTCGACTAACAAGCCATAACATTAAATAAGGTCTGAGATTTGCAAGAATTGGTTTCTAATTAAGTAACTGAGTTGGAATGAAAACTGCAGCCCTCCAGGACCAACGTTGCCCACCCCTGCTTTAGTACCACAATGCATTCAATACATTCAGTACGGTTTGAAATTGTTTTCTCTCCATGCCTTACCGACAGCAAGGCAGATCAGTCTGTAGTCAGAATGACGAGAAATAATTGGAATACTCCATTTTCAATTTAGCTTGTGGGGCTTATAATAGAGGGCAGCATGGTGGTGCAGTGGTAGCACTGCTGCCTCGCAGTTAGGAGACCCGGGTTCACTTCCCAGGTTCTCCCTGCATGGAGTTTGCATGTTCTCCACATGCCTGCGTGGGTTTTCTCCAGGTACTCCAGTTTCCTCCCACAGTCCAAAGACATGCAGGTTAGGTGCATTGGCGATCCTAAATTGTCCCTAGTGTGTGCTTGGTGTGTGTGTGCCCTGCGGTGAGCTGGCGCCCTGCCCAGGGTTTGTTTCCTGCCTTGCGCCCTGTGTTGGCTGGGATTGGCTCCTGCAGACCCCTGTGACCCTGTAGTTAGGATATAGCGGGTTGGATAATGGATGGATGGATTATAATAGAAACTTCCATTGATTATGCACTAATATACAGGCAAACATTTTAACATAACTAAGAAAACACTTCTGTTAAATTAACATAACCTAACTAACAAATGGCTCTTACAATAACAAAGCTGCTCCCAATTTAGTCAAGCTTAATTAGTAGAAAGGCAGATATTGGCACATGTATGCACTAATTACTTTTGGGAGTTATTCAGAAATAATTGACATCAAGGTGTTCAGTCGTGTTGTTTTCAAGCAGAACATTTGATTACATTGGTGGTGCTTCATCATAACTACAAACGGATTACAGGCTGATCCCATGAATGGTGTCTGAATAAAATTTGTGAAGAATAATGCAAGATTTCCTACTTATTAATGTTTAAAAGTGATTACAGTTTACTAGTAGCTGTTACCCATCTTATATATAAACATCTATGAGTGGAAGTGTGTGTGTCTGTCTGTCTGGCCTGGAAGTGCGACGCTACAGCATGAAGCTTAAAGAACCAGCAAGGCGTCCCCAAGTTAAGGAGTTGGAAGAAGAAAGACATACGAGGCTACAGCATGAAGCTGAAAGAAAATGATTCTGTTGCCAAAGTAAAATCGCTGAGGAAAGACAAACAAGAGAGAAACTCGCTTAGCCGCTGATAGACAAAGGAGGGTGAGCACATCTGCAGAAGGAAACTGCTGACTCCGCATTTCAATTTATTTTTCTGACAATTTCAATAATTTCAATGAGCCTGGGCTTTTTACGGCACAGCCTTACACAGCTACGGCCAGTTTCGCCCATTCCTCTTTGCAGCACCTCTCAAGCTCCATCAGGTTGGATGGGAAGCGTCGGTGCACAGCCATTTTAAGATCTCTCCAGAGATGTTCAATCGGATTCAAGTCTGGGCTCTGGCTGGGCCACTCAAGGACATTCACAGAGTTGTCCTGAATCCACTCCTTTGATATCTTGGCTGTGTGCTTAGGGTCGTTGTCCTGCTGAAAGATGAACCGTCGCCCCAGTCTGAGGTCAAGAGCGCTCTGGAGCAGGTTTTCATCCAGGATGTCTCTGTACATTGCTGCAGTCATCTTTCCCTTTATCCTGACTAGTCTCCCAGTTCCTGACGCTGAAAAACATCCCCACAGCATGATGCTGCCACCACCATGCTTCACTATAGGGATGGTGCCAGGTTTCCTCCAAATGTGACGCCTGGCATTCACACCAAAGAGTTCAATCTTTGTCTCATCAGACCAGAGAATTTTCTTTCTCATGGTCTGAGAGTCCTTGAGGTGCCTTTTGGCAAACTCCAGGCGGGCTGCCATGTGCCTTTTACTAAGGAGTGGCTTCCGTCTGGCCACTCTAATAATTCATTAATAATAATAATTCATTACATTTATATAGCGCTTTTCTCAGTACTCAAAGCGCTATCCACACAGGGAGGAACCGGGAAGCGAACCCACAATCTTCCACAGTCTCCTTACTGCAAAGCAGCAGCACTACCACTGCGCCACCTGTGAGATACAGGCCTGATTGGTAGATTGCTGCAGAGATGGTTGTCCTTCTGGAAGGTTCTCCTCTCTCCACAGAGGACCTCTGGAGCTCTGACAGAGTGACCATCGGGTTCTTGGTCACTTCCCTGACTAAGGCCCTTCTCCCCTGATTGCTCAGTTTAGATGGCCAGCCAGCTCTAGGAAGAGTCCTGATGGTTTCGAACTTCTTCCACTTACGGATGATGGAGGCCACTGTGCTCATTGGGACCTTCAAAGCAGCAGAAATTTTTCTGTAACCTTCCCCAGATTTGTGCCTCAAGACAATCCTGTCTCAGAGGTCTACAGACAATTCCTTTGACTTCATGCTTGGTTTGTGCTCTGACATGAACTGTCAACTGTGGGACCTTATATAGACAGGTGTGTGCCTTTCCAAATCATGTCCAACCAACTGAATTTACCACAGGTGGACTCCAATTAAGCTGCAGAAACATCTCAAGGATGATCAGGGGAAACAGGATGCACCTGAGCTCAATTTTGAGCTTCATGGCAAAGGCTGTGAATACTTTTGTACATGTGATTTCTCAGTTTTTTTATTTTTAATAAATTTGCAAAAACCTCAAGTAAACTTTTTTCAACTTGTCATTATGGAGTGTTGTGTGTAGAATTCTGAGGAAAAAAATGAATTTAATCCATTTTGGAATAAGGCTGTAACATAACAAATTTTGGAAAAAGTGATGCGCTGTGAATACTTTCCGGATGCACTGTAAATGTGACTTCTTGAAATGTAGGTAAGTGACATTTTTCTGAGATGCATGACTGGATTCAATAATACCTGTGATGACAAACATGAAAGAAAATAATCAAAGTGAAACAATGGAAACAGGCACTCTCACTAAACAGACATCAGTCCCTCAGGAAAAAAAATGTCACTCATGTCACATTTGGAAAATGCCTTTTAAAAGTAAAATCAGGAGTTACAGAAAAAAAAGAGAAAGAAGGGGGGATTGAGATACATGCAAATCAGCTGCACAGCTCAGAAGATTGTCATCATGACTGACCAGCTCGGAGGAATTGTGGTTGGGGGTTCTCTCTTTCAGGATCAAGAATGCTGGGTTGCAATACTGATATCCCGTCATTGCCTGTGCGGATCCTACATATTCATTCTTTCTTTCTCTCTCTCTCTGGGCTTTCCTTCTACATCTCCAAAATGCTCTGGTTGGGTTAACTCTCAACTCTAAATTAGGTGTGAGGGCCCTGCATTGGACTAGTGACCTGCTCTGCACAGGTTTTTTTTCATCTTGAGCCTAGTGTTGCCTTGATAGGCTGTAATCCTGCTAACCCAGGTCCGAGAATGTATATATTGTTATGACGCCAATTATTTTGTATGTTATCTGACAGCTTTACTAAATGTAGATTACAGGATCACGATGCTGTGCAATGTGCTCATTCATTTTAGCTGATTAAGTGATTTGCACGATCACACGTACAGAAGCTTATTCCTGCCACTCAAAAAAAATATATTAATGCATTATTTTACAAAAGTAACCCAGCCACAGGGGATGCACAAACCAGTGTGTTTCTTCTTGCCGGTCCCTAGCCCGGATAAATGGGGGGGGGGGGGGGGGGGGGGGGGCTGGGGGGGGGGGGGGGGAGGGGGGGGTTATGTCAGGAAGTGCATCCGGTGTAAAATTTTGCCAAATCAATATGCAGACAACAATGCAAATTTCCATACCGGATCGGTCGAGCCCCGGGTTAACAACGACCACCACCAGTACTGTTAGCCGGCAGGGTGCTGGCGGAAATTGGGCTACTGTTGGCCAGAGAAGAAGAAGAAGAGGGGGGGAGATGTGTCCGGAGGAGAGGAGGAAGGTAAAGATAGTGGAACTGAGGGTAGGAACTTTGAATGTTGGCAATATGACTGGTAAGGGGAGAGAGTTAGCAGATATGATAGAGTGAAGGAAGGTGTGTGCAAGAGACTAAATGGAAGGGGAGTAAAGCCAGGTGGATTGGAGGTGGATTGAAATTGTTCTATCATGGTGCGGATAGGAGGAGAAATGGAGTAGGGGTTATTCTGTATGAACAGTATGTCAAGAGTGTTTTGGAGGTGAAAAGAGTGTCAGGCAGAGTGATAATTATGAAGCTGGAAATTGGGGGTGTGATGATGAATGTTGTTAGTGCATATGCCCCGCAAGATGGGTGTTCAATAGATGAGATAGAAGATTTTTGGAGTGAGTTGGATGAAGTGATGAGCAGTGTACCCAAGGGACAGAAAGTGGTGATTGGAGCAGATTTCAATGGGCATGTTGGTGAAGGGAATAGTGGAGACGAGGAGGTGATGGGTAGGTATGGTGTCAAGGAGAGGAATGAAGAAGGTCAGAGGATAGTGGATTTTGCCAAAAGGATGGACATGGTTGTGGTGAATACGTATTTTAAGAAGAGGGATTAACATAAGGTTACGTACAAGGGTGGAGGAAGATGCACACAGGTAGATAACATCCTATGCAGAAGGGTCAATCTGAAGGAGATTGAAGACTGCAAAGTTGTGGAAGGGAAAAGTGTAGTTAAGCAGCATAGGATGGTGGTCTGCAGGATGACGTTGGAGATCAAGAAGAGGAAGAGAATGAGAGCAAAGCCAATGATCAAATGGTGGAAGTTGAAAAAAGGAAGATTGCAAGGTTGAGTTTAGGGAGAAGGTGAGACAAGCAGTGGGTGGCAGTGAAGAATTACCAAACAGTTGGGAAACTACAGCAGATGTAGTAAGGGTGACAGCAAGAAGAGTGCTTGGCGTGACATCTGGAAAGAGGAAGGAGGAAAAAGAAACCTGATGGTGGAATGAGGAAGTACAGGAGAATATACAGAGGAAGAGGATGGCAAAGAAGAAGTGGGATAGTCAGAGAGATGCAGAAAGTAGACAAGAGTACAAGTAGATAAGGCACAAGGTAAAGAGAGAGGCGGCAAAGGCTAAAGAAAAGGCATATGATGAGTTGCATGAAAGGTTGTACACTAAGGAGGGAAAAAAGGACCTGTACCAATTGGCTAGACAGAGGGACCGAGCTGGGAAAGATGTGCAGCAGGTTAGGGTAATAAAGGATAAAGATGAAAACGTACTCACAAGCGAGGAGTGTGTGTTGAGCGGATGGAAAGAGTACTTTGAGAGGCTGATGAATGAAGAGAATGAGAGAGAGAGAAGAGGTTGGATGATGTGGAGATAGTGAATCAGGAAGTACAATGGATTAGCAAGGAGGAAGTAAGGACAGCTATGAAGAGGATGTAGAATGGAAAAGTCGTTGGTCCAGATGACATACCTGTGGAAGCATAGAGGTGTTTAGAAGAGATGGCAGTGGAGTTTTTAACTAGATTGTTTAATGGATCTTGGAAAGTGAGAGGATGCCTGAGGAGTGGAGAAGAAGTGTATTGGTGCCGATATTTAAGAATAAGGGGGATGTGCAGGACTGTAGTAACTACAGGGGGATAAAAATGATGATCCACCGCATGAAGTTATGGGAAAGAGTAGTGGAAGCTAGGTTAAGAAGTGAGGTGATGATTAGTGAGCAGCAGTATGGTTGCATGCCAGGAAAGAGCACCACAGATGCGTTGTTTGCTCTGAGGATGCTGATGGAGAAGTATAGAAGGCCAGAAGGAGTTGCATTGTGTCTTTGTGGACCTGGAGAAAGCATATGACAGGGTGCCTCGAGAGGAGTTGTGGTATTGTTTGAGGAAGTCGGGAGTGGCAGAGAAGTATGTAAGAGTTGTACAGGATATGTACGAGGGAAGTGTGACCGTGGTGAGGTCTGTGGTAGGAATGATGGATGCATTCAAGGTGGAGGTGGGATTACATCAGGGATTGGCTCTGAGCCCTTTCTTATTTGCAATGGTGATGGACAGGTTGACAGACGAGATTAGACAGGAGTCCCCTTGGACTATGATGTTTGCTGATGACATTGTGATCTGTAGCGATAGTAGGGAGCTGGTTGAGGAGATCCTGGAGAGGTGGAAGTATGCTCTAGAGAGGAGAGGAATGAAGATCAGTAGGAACAAGACAGAATACATGTGTGGGAATGAGAGGGAGGTCAGTGGAATGGTGAGGATGCAGGGAGTAGAGTTGGCGAATGTGGATGAGTTTAAATACTTGGGATCAACAGTACAGAGTAATGGGGATTGTGAAAGAGAGGTGAAAGAGAGAGTGCAGACAGGGTGGAATGGGTGAAGAAGAGTGTCAGGAGTAATTTGTGACAGACGGGTATCAGCAAGAGTGAAAGGGAAGGTCTACAGGTAGTGAGACCAGCTCTGTTATATGGGTTGGAGATGGTGACACTGACCAGAAAGCAGGAGACAGAACTGGAGGTAGCAGAGTTAAAGATGCTAAGATTTGCATTGGGTGTGACGAGGATGGATAGGATTAGAAATGAGGACATTAGAGGATCAGCTCAAGTTGGACAACGCCAGAGAGGCGTGATTGTGCTGGTTTGGATATGTGCAGAGGAGTGATGCTGAGTATAGTGGGAGAAGGGTGCTAAGGATAGAGCTGCCAGGAAAGAGAAAAAGGGAAGGCCTAGGAGAAGGTTTATGGATGTGGTGAGAGAGGACATTCAGGTGATGGGTGTAACAGAACAAAATACAGAGGACGGAAGGATATAGATAAGGTGATCTTCAAGGGCTGTGGTTGTGGAAGGAATGGTGGGGGTCATACTGCATATAGAAAATGTTCATACTTACTCAGGCATTCTCAAGTTAGATGATAGTTAGAGAGAATGTACAAGCCAGCAGCCATATTACCTGAGCTTCAGAACAGGTCATTCACCTGAAGCTAAGCATGCTCAGGCCTGACCAGTACTTTAATGTGAAACCATCTAGGAAAAGTTTGGGATGCTGCTGGAAAAGATGCCGGTGAGGCTAATAGGGACTATTACCCCATGGCTTGTGTAGATCCCAATGGTGAAAAGGGTGCTGTCCTGTGGTTTAGACGTAAAACCAATGTCCTGACTTTCTGTAGTCCTTAATAATCACTGGGCAACTTTCAAAAAGAATAGGGTTTATCCCAAAGGCTAAATTTTCCACCACAGCCTCGTCCATTCTGGCTGCCTAATCATTCCCTGTCTCTATTTGGCTATCACTCTCACCTCTTCAACAGCTAATTGTGTGGTGAGCGTAGTGGTGCAAAATGGCTGCCGTCGCATCATCCAGGTGGGCTCTACACATTGGTGGGTGTTGAAGTGGTTCCCCTCTTTCTATGTAAAACACTTTGAGTAGCAAGATAAGTGCCATATAAATGTAATTAGTTATTTAAGAAAAATATGATGTTTTCATGGTCACTGCTTGTAATGTATGGACTCTTATAAACTGTGCAGAACTTCACCTGGTTGTCAAAGTATTATTTTTTCATGCTTTCATGTGCCAAATGGGGCGGCACGGTGGCGCAGTGGGTAGCGCTGCTGCCTCGCAGTTGGGTGATCTGGGGACCTGGGTTCGCTTCCCGGGTCCTCCTGCGTGGAGTTTGCATGTTCTCCCCGTGTCTGCGGTGGGTTTCCTCCGGGCGCTCCGGTTTCCTCCCACAGTCCAAAGACATGCAGGTTAGGTGGATTGGTGATTCTAAATTAGCCCTAGTGTGTGATTGGTGTGTGGGGGTGTTTGTGTGTGTGTCCTGCGGTGGGTTGGCACCCTGCCCGGGATTGGTTCCCTGCCTTGTGTCCTGTGTTGGCTGGGATTGGCTCCAGCAGACCCCCGTGACCCTGTGTTCGGATTCAGTGGGTTAGAAAATGGATGGATGTGCCAAATGTTTTCCAATCTTTTATGTAACCTGCAATGCTTTCCATAAGGTAATGTGAAGAATTAGTTTATTATGAGGGTTGTGATTCAGGACCTTCCAAGCCTAAGCATAGCCAATTATTTACTGTAAAAGACCACCATCTAGTGTTAATTTGGGAAACTACACTCATAATATTTCATTCTTCATATCGGTTCAATATTTTTGTCGAATGTATAGCTTATAGGGTCATTATTGTCACATATCCAGAGTATAGTGAGATTCTTTCTTCCATGTGCTAATCAACATGCAACACGTCATTTCTCACCAGTGCCCCGATTAGTTAGTGCCCTTCCATGTTCATGTAGGAATATGTACATTTCAGAACGGCTACATGGGATTTATCTTGGCATCTGGGCAGCGGGCTGTGACTGGGCTGTATGTAGGGCTGGGCGGGTTGTATTTGGGCACTAGGTGGGCTAATACAATTTTTTAAATTATGTGTGTGAATATGTGTGTGTGTGTATATTTATAGTGCATATGTACACAGATATATGTATGTATAAAACTCACAAGGTATATAAGGTTCACATTTTGTGCACTATTCTGGTACTTATTCTCATAACATTTGTGTTGTGTGTGTGTGTGTGTGTGTCACTTAATTGTTTGAGAAAAAGATTAACATATCAAATAATTTCCGATGAGTCACATGAGCACTGGGCCCACCTTCACGAAAAAAAAAGAATATTACTGCTGGTGGTCAAACAATTTTGAGGCGAGCAGCTTGAGTTCAATACAGTGAGTAGTATATTCTTCTTCGAACAGAATGTGTCACGTACTGTATATATAAATTCAAGGTTTTTACTACATGTACAAAATGTGGTGCTATAAGAGATGTGTGGGACAATCAAATTGGATGATTGGGCTCTGTCTGTGAAACTATTAGCAGTGGACGACGGGCTGATCGGCCGTTGGACTCATCACTTCTCAAACCCAGCCTCAAGTGGCAAACCAGTCCCTTGCTGTTTTTTCTAAGCGTCCTGTCCGCATTGAGTCCCTTGCCTCATTCTTTGCTAAATTACGGTAAAAGCATGATATTAAAAAAATTGCTGCCATTGCAGTGTCACAAATTGTCTAAAATGTTTTTAATTACATTGACTTTCACTATTTTATTGAATATGTTTCTGAATACTTTCGATGCTTTTTCAGAGTATGTCAATACTTTACTGAGTTTGCACTGATTCTCTTCCATGCATGCTTCACCATTCAGACTCTAACATAAAGTCTGTGTGTCCCAAAAAAAGGGAGTTCATGATTGCTCGCAGCAGACAAAATGGAGGAAAAGTTTATCCAGATTTGCAGAGCAAATCCAACTTCTTGAGGCTTCTTTTAGAGCTGCTGCTGCTGTGAATCAAAACCCTTTGGATGCAGTAACAACAATGTGACATTAAACTTTGCTCTTAAGTCTGCTACATGATGCTCAGGGGTATAAACATCTTCAGAGTCATCAGTTTCTTACAGAAGCGTATTAGGGCCATGGAGAAGAAAAAAAAAATACAGACACAGTGAAGGAAAAAAAATGTGCGTCGAGAATAAAGTTAACATGCCGACTTTATTCTCGACATTTCCACTTTACAGTAATCTCAACCCTTATATTGAGATTAAAGTGGACATACTGACTTTATTCTCATAGTTTATTTTGTCTTAAAATCAATGTTTAACCACCTTTTTCCACCTTCTCGAACTTACAGTTTTTAATGTTTGGAAAACGTGTGGAATTAAATCATTTAGAGATTTGTATACAAATAATGTCTTTGCATCCTGTGAATAATTACACTCCAAATTTAGTCTCCCATCAACACAATTTTTCTACTATCTCCAAATCAGAAACTTTGCTAAACGAAATCTGCCCAGGTTTCCTCACTTCCCACCTATTTCTATTCCAGAAGAGACGTTGATCAGTCTTGGAGACTCAGACAGCATTTCTATAATATATAAAAAAAATTTAAAGTCCCTTTCTTTTAAAAATCCTAGAGTACAGTGAGAAAAGGATCTCTTACTCAACATTTCAGAAAAGAAGTCAAAGTCAGCCATGCACAGAATTCACTCGAGCTCCATATGTGCAAAACATTCAGTTACTCAACTTAAAATCTAAATCTGTCTCATTTGAAATTGTTCAAAATGTCTTGCTCAACTGGAAGAATCTTAACCCACCTCTTTTAAGTCAGTGGGTAACTGATGTTATATACTGTTTGAAATTGGAAAAAATCAAATTCTCACTTAGAGGATCTGTGCAAAACCTTTTTAAAACCTGGCAGGACCTAATCAATAACATTTTAGAATAAGCACTTGAATTGTGGAGAAAGACTCTTTTCTCTTTTTACTGCTCTTAACAGTTTTGCTCTGGGTGTTGGCCTTCCTCTCTTTCTCATGGGTAAGTAGGGTTTGATTTGATTTTATTTTAGTTTTGTTAAGTATAACTTGATTGTATGGAATGTAATATGCCTTTAATAAATTCAATAAAAAAAATCAATGTTTAATTTACTAGATTTTTTTTCAAACCCCATGATGAAATGCATTAAAGCATGTATTAAACATATGTGGGCGTGGTGGTGTGGAGGTTGCGCTGCTGCCTCGTAGCAAGGGGGTCCCGGGTGTTCCCTGCCTTGAGTTTGCATGTTTTTCCAGTGGGTTTACTCAGCGCACTTCAATTTCCTTTCCAAGTCATGTAGGGGTTTTGTTATGCTAAATTGCCCCTGGTGTATGTGTGTGCTTGTATTCACCCTGCGATGAGATGGCGCCCTGTTCATCAATTGTTCCTGCCTCGCGCACAATGCTTGCTGGGATGGGCGCAACCCTGAATGGATGGCATAATTAAACATACATGTATATAACGAAAATTTTTCAAAGTCCCTTAAAAGTTCTGAACACTCATGTGACCTAAGTTTATAGCTAGTTTTACCTTCACAAAGATGTTTATCAAGTGGTGATTGGTTATGTAGAGAAAGAAAAAGGAAGGATAGGAACTGGGGGTTTGGTATATTTGACAGAGGCAGCATCCTGCAATAAAGAAAGCCTGCTCAGAAGAACATTCATTGAATTCTGTGTTCGTGACTCTGACTACCAGATCACGAACCCAACATTTACACAGTATTTCAATTAAACTTTTGCGATACCTATTCACACATCCAGGTTTTTTGAGCCTTGTCACACCTGCCATAAAGGTTCTCTACACTGAACGTACACATGGGGACACCCCTTACTGTGAGGGAGCAGCACCACTGCCACACCACCAAGCCCCCAAATGTTTAATACATGTTTTAATGCATTTCATCATGAAAATGATATCAAGTATTTATCTTAGCATTCTAAATGTTCAGAGAGCAGGAATATCATGAATTGAATGTATTCCGTGTGGCGATCGCTGCCTGCCGCTCCTCTCAGTGCAAGAGGAAGTCAGTTTAAGAAGCACATAGCGATTAAAATGGGTCAGGGGAACCCTTAATATGAAGCATTTAATGCTACATTAACTTATGACAGAGTTTGAGAAAATCTAATAAATTGAACACTGATTTTAAGATAAGTTTACGACATGGCAAAGTTAAACAAGAGAGAGAAAAAACAAGGGCTTAAAGTGGAAATGTTGAAATTAAAGAAGAAATGTCAACTTTAACCTCGACATAAATGGTGAGAATAAAGTGTAAAATGTCGAGAATAAAGTCGACGTGTCGACTTTTTTCTCAACATACACTTTTTTTTCTTCACTGTTTACGTATTTTCTTTCTTCTCCATGACCCTAATACCCTTTCTGCCTTATGCATAACTGCATTTTTTTAAAAAATGCTCATATTGGCAAGTCCCAAAATTATTTTCTCTTACTAGTAACTTTACCATTAGATAGATAGATAGATAGATAGATAGATAGATAGATAGATAGATAGATAGATAGATAGATAGATAGATAGATAGATAGATAGATAGATAGATAGATAGATAGATAGATAGATATCTATATTTGTCCCCTCGGGAAATTTGGCATTTAAGCCAATAAACTCAGTAATCCCAATTTCCACAAAGGAAATAAAGAAAATAATATTTTGTACTAATTATTGTTTCCATCAAACATCATGGGTAGGAAACCTACCTACAGCTGAATTAAGTTCATTTTCTATTTTATCTGGATTGTTTCATTATAGACAGTCTGATTTACCATTGCTAAATTCTAGCTGTCAATGTATAAGCAGTGGGATTTTTGGTCTAAACAACAGTCAAATCTCTTGAACAAGACCTTATGTACTGATTTACAGCCATGCAATTTCCTCTTTGGTTCTTTGCATTACTAAATTGGAAGAAAGAGAATGGCATTATACTGTACAGCATTGTGTGTGTTGTCTTTTTCTAAGGGCACACTTACTATATAACTGAAGTGTTTTCCTCCTGTCTCCTTAAGACCTTATGAAGATCTTGTCGAAAATACACAGAATTAACAAGCGGATGCTGAACATCAAACAGAGTCAATAGTGTTTATATTACAGATACAGTATAATTTGGGTTAAAGCTTCTGGAACTGTTCAAAAAGCATGACTGTAAATATAAATGATTATATAAAAATAATTTATTTAACCATATTTGTGATTTAACTGTGTTTGTGTTATTGTTATTCAAAGATTACAATAATACATACAGTATATTATGTCAATAATACTTAAGTGTACATATTACTGTAATTGTTAATATAATTTATTTTGCATTCTTCAATATTTCTGTTTCATTTTTGAATAAATTAAAATACAAAAATAAAATCATTTATATTAAATTATTTTAATTTCTGTTTATTCTTATAAATAATTTGGTTGGTTTGTTATTCATTTATATAATAAATAATGTTAATTGTATTCTTTGATCTGGCTCTTTATTCTTTCTTTTAGTGGGGGAGTTTGACGTGGTTAATCTAAAATAAAGTAACCCATGCAGCCCACAAGACACCCTTGAAGCGTCCACTTACAACCCATGCAGGAACCTATATGTACCCTATACTGAAGTTGCACTATACCCCACGTGGGGCAACTGTGTTTACCCACAAGGTTCCATCTTGTGACCTGTCTGGTATCCATCATTATTCCATGTGAGCATCCACATGTAGAGCCCATCTGGAACTTGAGGAAAAAAATTGGTGGGCCCCAGTTTGGCTGCTCAAATGGGTCCCACTTTAAAGCCTATATAGGCCTAACGTAGGCCCCACGTGGACATGCTGGCTGTGTTACCACTAAACTTCTGTCTTCCTTACTTTGAATAACTGCTTAACATCAAAACTATTTGTCCTATGATGATATTGTATGACTGAAGGATAAACTTACTTTTTACAGCCTCACTCATGTAAGCAGACTGCACTGTAACATCTACAGTTAACTTTTTTGAAATAATTGTGACCCGTTTCCGATTCTACTCGTTATCTCTTTGTTCTAATTAATGCTCCATCGCAATGTGTTGGCTCTGTGGCTAAGGATCTACAGTATGCTGGTATTTTGAAGGTTGCCGGTTCAAATGCCAGAAGGAAATTTACCCTGTCAGGCTCTTGAGCAACGAACCCAGCCACAGGGAATGCACAAACCAGTGTGTTTCTTCGTGCTGGTCCCAAGCCCAGATAAATGGGAATGGTTATGTCAGGAAGGGTATCTGGTGTAAAAATTTTGCTGGCGGAAATTGGGCTAGTGGGCGGCACAGTGGCGCAGTGGATAGCGCTGCTGCCACGCAGTTGGGAGACCTGGGGACCTGGGTTCGCTTCCCGGGTCCTCCCTGTGTGGAGTCTGCATGTTCTCCCCGTGTCTGCGTGGGTTTCCTCCGGGCGCTCCGGTTTCCTCCCACAGTCCAAAGACATGCAGGTTAGGAGGATTGGCGATTCTGAATTGGCCCTAGTGTGTGCTTGGTGTGTGGGTGTGTTTGTGTGTGTCCTGCGGTGGGTTGGCACCCTGCCTGGGATTGGTTCCCTGCCTTGTGCCCTGTGTTGGCTGGGATTGGCTCCAGCAGACCCCCGTGACCCTGTTTGGATTCAGCGGGTTGGAAAATGGATGGATGGATGAAATTGGGCTAGTGTTGGCTGAAGGAGAAGAAGAACAAGAGGAGGGAGATGTGTCCGGAGGCAGGAGGAGAGGAGGAAGGTAAAGAGAGTGGAACTGAGGGTGGGAACTTTGAATGTTGGCAGTGTGACTGGTAAGGGGAGAAAGTTAGCAGATATTATGGAGAGAAGGAAGGTTGATATATTGTGATTGCAAGAGACTAAATGGAAGGGGAGTAAGGCCAGGTGGATTGGAGGTGGATTCAAATTGTTCTATCATGGTAGGGATGGGAGGAGAAATGGGGTAGGAGTTATTCTGAAGGAACAGTATGTCAAGAATGTTTTGGTTGTGAAAAGAGTGTCAGACAGAGTAATGATTATGAAGCTGGAAATTGGAGGTGTGATGATGAATGTTGTTAGTGCATATGCACCACAAGTTGGGTGTGCAATGGGTGAGAAAGAAGATTTTTGGAGTGAGTTGGATGAAGTGATGAACAGTGTACCCAAGGGACAGAAAGTGGTGATTGGAGCGGATTTCAATGGGCATGTTTGTGAAGGGAACAGTGGAGAAAAGGAGGTGGTGGGTAGGTATGGTGTCAAGGAAAGGAATGAAGAAGGTCAGAGGATAGTGGATTTTGCCAAAAGGATGGACATGGCTGTGGTGAATACGTATTTTAAGAAGAGGGAGGAACATAGGGTTACGTACAAGAGTGGAGGAAGATGCAAACAGATAGATTACATCCTATGCAGAAGAATTGATCTGAAGTAGATTGAAGACTGCAAAGTGGTGGCAGGGGAAAGTGTAGTTAAATAGCATAGGATGGTGGTCTGTAGGATGATGTTGGAGATCAAGAAGAGGAAGAGAATGAGGGCAGAGCCAAGGATCAAATGGTGGAAGTTGAAAAATGAAGACTGCAAGGTTGCACTTAGGGAGGAGGTGAGACAGGCACTGGGTGGCAGTGAAGAATTAACAGACAGCTGGGAAACTACAGCAGATGTAGTAAGGGTGACAGCAAGAAGGGTGCTTGGCATGACATCTAGAAAGAGGAAGGAAAAGGAAACCTGGTGGTGGAATGAGGAAATACAGGAGAGTATATATAGGAAGAGGATGGCAAAGAAGAAGTGGGATAGTCAGAGAGATGCAGAAAGTAGACAAGAGTACAAGGAGATAAGGCGCAAGGTGAAGAGAGAGGTGGCGAAGGCTAAAGAAAAGGCGTATGAGGAGTTGTATGAGAGGTTGGACACTAAGGAGGGAGAAAAGGACCTGTACCGATTGGCTAGACAGAGGGACCGAGCTGGGAAAGATGTGTGGCAGATTAGGGTGATAAAGGATAAAGATGGAAACGTTCTCAGAAGTGAGGAGAGTGTGTTGAGCAGATGGAAAGAGTACTTTGAGAGGCTAATGAATGAAAAGAATGACAGAAAGAAGAGGTTGGTTGATGTGGAGATAGTGAATCAGGAAGTGCAACGGATTAGCAAGGAGGAAGTAAGGACAGCTATGAAGAGGATGAAAAATGCCGTTGGTCCAGATGACATACCTATGGAAGCAAGGAGGTGTTTAGGAGAGATGGCAGTGGAGTTTTTAACCAGATTGTTTAATGGAATCTTGGAAAGTGAGAGGACGCCTAAGAAGTGGAGAAGAAGTGTACTGGTGATGATATTTAAGAATAAGGGGGATGTGTAGGACTTCAGTAACTACAGGGGAATAAAATTGATGAGCCACATCATGAAGTTATGGGAAAGAATAGTAGAAGCTAGGTTAAGAAGTGAGGTGATGATTAGTGAGCAGCAGTATGGTTTCATGCCAAGAAAGAGCACCACAGATGTAATGTTTGCTCTGAGGATGTTGATGGAGAAGTTTAGGGAAGGCCAGAAGGAGTTGCATTGTGTCTTTGTGGACCTGGAGAAAGCATATGACAGGGTGTTTCGAGAGGAGCTGTGGTATTGTATGAGGAAGTCGGGAGTGGCAGAAAAGTATGTAAGAGTTGTACAGGATATGTACTAGGGAAGTGTGACCGTGGTGAGGTCTGCGGTAGGAGTGACGGATGCATTCAAGTTGGAGGTGGGATTACATCAGGAATCGTCTCTGAGCTCTTTCTTATTTGCAATGGTGATGGACAGGTTGACAGACGAGATTAGACAGGAGACCCCGTGGACTGTGATGTTTGCTGATGACATTGTGATCTGTAGCGATAGTAGGGAACAGGTTGAGGAGACCCTGGAGAGGTGGAGATATGCTCTAGAGAGGAGAGGAATGAAGGTCAGTAGGAACAAGACAGAATACATGTGTGTAAATGAAAGGGAGGTCAGTGGAATGGTGAGAATGCAAGGAGTAGAGTTGGCGATGGTGGATGAGTTTAAATACTTGGGATCAACAGTACAGAGTAATGGGGATTGTGGAAGAGAGGTGAAGAAGAGAGTGCAGGCAGGGTAGAATGGATGGAGAAGAGTGTCAGGAGTAATTTGTGACAGACGGGTATCAGCAAGAGTGAAAGGGAAGGTCTACAGGATGGTAGTGAGACCAGCTATGTTATATGGATTGGAGACGGTGGCACTGACCAGAAAGCAGGAGACAGAGCTGGTGGTAGCAGAGTTAAAGATGCTAAGATTTGCATTGGGTGTGACGAGGATAGATAGGATTAGAAATGAGGACATTAGAGGGTCAGCTCAAGTTGGATGGTTGGGAGACAAAGTCAGAGTGGCAACATTGTGTTGGTTTGGACATGTGCAGAGGAGAGATGTTGGGTATATTGGGAGAAGGATGCTAAGGATAGAGCTGCCAAGCAAGAGAAAAAAAGGAAAGCCTAAGAGAAGGTTTATGGATGTGGTGAGAGAGGACATGCAGGTGGCGGGTGTAACAGAACAAGATGCAGAGGACAGGAAGATATTGAAGAAGATGATCCGCTGTGGCAACCCCTAACGAGAGCAGCTGAAAGAAGAAGAAGAGTCTCTTGAGCAACGCCTTTAACCTGAAAATTGCTCCAGAGGGGCTGTGCAATTGCTGACTCTGCACTCCGACCCAAAAACGGTAATGAAAAAGACAATTTTCCTCCCAGATCTGGTCCCTCTGGGATTAATAAAGTACTTCAAATCAAAACAATTTCAAAAAGATAACTAGTGAATCAGTCCTCCTGGTTGAGTTCCCATCTACTACTGCACACTGATATTTGTTATTGCTGAGCTTTTTTTCTTCATACAATTTCTCGTGCATCCCAATCGTTAGAGGATGACAGGTTGCATTCTTTTTTTAATCACACTTTTCTGTTATTTGATACATTTTTATCATGTGCTGCAGTCACTGAATACAGAAGGTGAGGAGGGCAACAAAGGGCAGATTGGGTTTTGGTACCTCACAGTCAGAGATGTGCTTGCTGAAAGCAGATGAAGACAGTCCATTATCTGATTGAACCAGGACACCGGAGCCTTACAAAGCCGCCCAAGGATATGTGTATCTATGCTACAGTATGTAGTGCTTATAGGATTGGAATTACTTGTTACTGCCTTCGGCCATATCAGAATTGACAGACAGAAGCAAGAGAAAGATTAAAATTGTGTGTTTTGGCTCTGCCTCCAGAGTTTGCTTGCTTAGTCTTGGCCACAATATAGTATACTGTATGTCTGATTTAATGGACTAATTGTCTGATATTGTCAGATGTCATTATATCCAGAGATCAGTAAAATAGTGCCTAAATGTAACCTAATGTCAGCTGAAGTACAATGTTGCCTGTATTTACATGGAAAGGTCATGTTTTGCTACATATATTCATTTTCAGTCAATTCTAGCACTTTTTCTGTTTTTTTTTTCTTTTTTGTCCTTGGTGTGTTGATTTAAAAAAAATAGCACAACACCAATTTAATTTGTGATATAATGATCTATGCACTAGATATGCATGATGTTCACAGCATGACTGACATATGTTCTGACATATCAACCAAAGGGTTGTGAGGAAGTAATAAAATATCAATACATCAACCAATAAATGATGAGGATGTATCACAGAATTTGGTGTGTTAAATCAGAAATCTGTTAAAATTGGGGTCCTTTAAATTTTAAAATTGTCTATACAGTACAGTAGGCTCATAGGTTCAGGAGTAAATATTGTCATATTTACAGAGTACAGTGAAATGCTTAACTTAATGTGTGCTAATCAACATACAAAATGTTGCCACTCTCCAGCACCATGATCAGTGAGTATAATGTGGAATTAGACTGAGGGGTCACATATGTCATTTATGGGTAATATAGTTATTATGTATTAAGTGTTTTGGTATGTTTTTCATATTAAAAATATAGCATTTATCTTAGAAGTAGCATAAAGGGATAATAAATGTCAGAAGCATGTTCAAGCATATCAAGAAACCAAATAAAGGTCAAGTGAACAACAAAGAATAAGAAGGTTCTTGGAAATGGTTCAAGAAGTTGGCTGACTATCATGTACCCAGTAAGGCCTGGCAGAACTCAAAAAGTATTGAAAAGTATTGTAAGGACCAAGAATAGAGTGAAATGAGACTTTTATTATGGGACATGTAAGCTGTTTATGCTCTTTGCTGGAAACACCTCATTTCTCTTGAGCCAATCAGAGTGAATGCAAGCTAGTGAACCAATCAGAGTAAGCAATAATTCAGCACTGTTACGCAAATTTGGTTATCTATAAGGCCATCTCTCTGTATCTGTTCTGTGACCATTTGCTGGCAACCTCTGCCTAGGACACTGTCCCTTAGTAGATTGCTATAACAGGATGCTCCCTATTCAACATCTGATGAATAGAAATAAATGAGCCAGTGAACAAGTTTACTCCTGCCTAGTTCCTGACTCAAAGAGGTCATAGCTGAGGACAAAATTTCTTTCTTTAATATATTTCTAATTTGATTTCTAACACAATAACTACCTTACCTCAACACGTCTGTCTTCCTTATTTGAAATTAACTACCTTACCTCAAAGTTAGAATTATAATAGATCATGAATATCACTGAATGAGGTGCCAACATTGTTAGTCTACCTGTGTATGCACTGTACCACTGGCTGAGGAATGATGGATGTTTGGTCCTGCACCCTGAGAGCATACTGCAAGAAAACTGTGTTATCATCTATGTTACTAAACGACAGTTTAATTTATGCACGGATGGCGGAGCACGAGGCGCATGCGCCCTGCGCCCCACGGACAGCGGATGCACCGACGCGCACTGCGCCTCCGCGCCCCAGAGTCAAACTCAGCGGCTTCCCAGAGTCAGTAGGTGGCACCCAAACAACACAACCTGTGAACTAAACCTGCTCTAATCCACTGTGCCAGCAGTCTGTGTGGCGTATTTGAATCACATAATGGTAATTCAGTATTAATAGTAAGAGTTGTACCTAACGACACAGCCACAGAGAAACAAAAATGAGACCGCATGGATAAAAACAATACACGGAGGCTCCTACAACGCACTTCAGAAACACCACAAGCAAGGACGTCATTAAACGAGCCCGTATGGATAAACACAATGAACGAAGGCGCCCACACAAACAAACCGCTTTAGTACAAATATGTTCATTTAATTAAATGACAACTTTACCAGGACGCTCCCACCCTCCATCATTTGTCATTCCTCCACAGATTGGAGGGAATATAAACTGATTTCCATTCTTGCATTTGCGATTCTTTACAGAATCGGGGGTTTACTGGTAGCATCAGAGTTCTGGGCTCCATTCAAAGTGTGATCAGTGCTGATGTAGAGTTTGCACAGGTTTTCTCTACATACTGCATTTTCCTCCCACAAGCCAAACACATGCACACTTGCATATTCTTAAAACTTATACTATATATATATTGTAACCCTTTATACATCTTAGTTAAAGGTAATATGTGGCAGTGCTACAGTCCATTATTTGGTCTGTTCATTGTTTGATTTGAATTATTGTTTTTTTTTATATATTTGTAAATTGTTACTTGTAAAGGTAACCACCCTTTGAGAAATAATCTATATATATAATTCACTAAGCAGCTGACCATGGCATGCAAGACAGAGACCATGGGATACGCACAACAGAGCCACGCCCTCCAACTCACAGAGCCCCGCCCACCAACTCTAAGACCATGGGATATGCACGACAGAGCCCCGCCTGCCAACTCTAACCCTCCTCCTGCATCATGGGATACGCACGACTGTGTCCACCCTCGCAAACTGTTTTACACGCTGCATACAGCGATTCCCATCCACGACAAACATGCTTCTTCTTAGATGGTCCTGCAGGAACAGTGAAAACCTTTGTCTACAAAAACCTGATTCATACCATACTAAGAGAATAGTGTTTTTGTTGGCTTGCCCGCCTGCCCGCCCGCCCGCCTGACTGTTATCAGCATTCACCGCAATGTACTAGAGTGTAAAACTATCGCAGCTGCTACCTCACAAACTGTCCTTATTCCCCGGATTTCCCTGACCCCATCAGATTCCAATTTGCCTTTTACTTTTACATGCAGACAATTTCCTGTTAGATTAGCCTTTGCAATGACAATTAATAAGGCACAGGGCCAAACTTTCAAAAAGACATGCCTCTATCTGCCAACTCTAAGACCATGGGATACGCATGACAAAGCCCCACCCGCCAACTCCAACCCTCCTCACGCGTGCACCCTCACTCTCGAGGCATGCACACTGCCTGCTCATGTGCCCGCACGCAACACCTCACCAAACACCGCCTCAGTCGCTTTAGTCTCTGCTACAGTCCACATGCACCTCTGAGCCATGTTGACTTTTCATTGTTCTTTTCGGTTCCAGCTGCTTTTCTATATATAATCCACCAAGTCACCCGACCATGGGATACGAACGACAGAGCCCCGCCCGCCAACTCTAACCCTCCTCCCATGTCCATCCTCGATCTTGAGGCACTGCTTGCTCATGTGCCTGCCCCCAACACCTCACCAAACACATCCTCACTTGCTTTGGTCTGTGCTACAGTCCACATGCAGCTGTGAGCCACATTGACTGTTCATTTGCCTACCATGGCCACCGCTTCAAATGTATTTCATGGAAACAACACTTCTTTCAATGTTATACAAATTCCTGCATCAGGTAACTGTTTCTTTCTGTCAGTCGGATATTTCTGGAAAAATGTCATTGACGAAACTGTTGCTCTCGAACTTCGCAACATGGCTGTAACCTTTGTTTGCCAACATTATGATAACTTCGGCAACGTGCTGTCCGTTGTTCTTAGTCACGGAAGCATAGTCATACAGTCTGCTCAACAATACGCTGACTACATGAATACTTCCAGAGTTTATGGTGGCGAGGCAGAAATTGTGGCGATGTCCCAAATACTTCCAGCTACTATCACCATTCACTTCCGACAACGTCCTTCATTCCCCAAACAATTTCTTAGCAGTCTTACTCCCACTGGCATGCCTCCGCATAAACTCAAAATTAAAATTGGTTCAGTCATCATGCTTCTAAGAAACCTCATGCCAGCAGGAAGTCTCTGTAATGGCACTAGACTGACAGTTACCAGCATTCACCGCAATGTACTGGAGTGTAAGACTATCGCAGCTGCTACCTCACAAACTGTCCTTATTCCCCAGATATCCCTGACCCCATCAGATTCAAATTTGCCTTTTACTTTTACACACAGACAATTTCCTGTTAGATTGGCCTTTGCAATGACAATTAATAAGACACAGGGCCAATCTTTCAAAACGATATGCCTGTATCTGCCAAAACCAGTTTACAGTCACGGACAATTGTATGTTGCCCTCTCCAGAGTTCCATCTTTTCATTCACTCACAGTCGTATCCTCAAACCCACCCCATTTGGACAACTGTGTCTTTCAGGAAGTGTTCACCCATCAATAAATAATTATGCAGCTTATACTACGCTGCGGATCGGCTAGTAAGGAATAGAACAACTGACAGCTTATGACCCTGTAAGGTGAGCCTCCTGTTTCATTTAAGCTTTTCGAGGTCATTTCTATATACAGTTATTAAGGACTTCAAAGCTCAGTTCCGCCTTGGTGATTGGCGGGTGAAGTCCCACAAACCTTTAGAAACTTCATTCTGATTGTGCTGGAAAAACAACAGAAGCTTTAAAGCTTCATTAATATGATGGTTTAAGACATGAGCTCAACACAACCAGCAGATGAAGCACACACAGGTCCTTGTTGATTGCATAGTTTTAGTTGGACCTATGCAATAAAATCCTGAGAACGCTCTGTGTGTTCATTTTGATTTTATGATAATTTTGTTGTCATTAAAATTCTGCAATAAATGTGCATGTGTAGCACTTGACCTACTTGAGCTACAAACTAAACTAAACCTCTAATGACCTTTAAAGTTTATCCAACTGAGGAATACCAAAATGGAGATACCACCAAACTGCTAGCATCACTACTACTTACATCACAAACTCACTGATCACGTTCATGTTTCATGTCTCCCGAGTCGCATAAACAAAGAATGGAGCAAAATGAAATACAAAAAATAAAATTTTGTGGAAACAAAACTGATTAACCATCTCACAAATCAATTTCACATGATGAAAAACAAACACAATCCCACATACAGAAACATGTAATTATTACAAATGGCATAAAGAAAAAGAAGACCAGAGATGTTTATTGAGTGTCAAGCAAATCGCAGAGGCCGATGACCTGATGAAGAACACTATAATAGGAAGAAAAATAAAAGCAGTGCCATCTGCCGAGCGTCAAGTACTCAATACAGATTGCAAGAATGACAAAGGCGGAGAAATGCACGCGACCATTAGTCTGCACGTTTCACTAGCTTATTTTAAAACACCACCCTTCACAGACACCATGCACATTGTTAAATGCAAACCAGACCAGAATTCTGAGATTAAAGGAATTAAAGGCATTTTTTAAATTATATTTTTATGTGTATTTTTTTTATTAAAATGAATTTTAGGTTCTGTTGCTCAAATGGTGCACACATTTGCTCATAAACACAACAAAGCATTTTCCATTAAAAGACATTGTAAAGAGCCCTAATTTACCTTGAAAAAAACACAAATGAAAAGATCTGGCTGATTATTCAGCACTCTTTTATTCTCCTGGAGCTGATATTATTCTGCCATAAAGTAAATGGCATGTAAAAAAATCTAAAGAGAACTGAAAGACCGGTATATAAATGCGAACCTAATACCAATCCAGATTTTGTAACCAAAAAGCTAGCTAACCTAAACATATATAAATGTAATCAGAAAACAAGATTAGAGACAAAAATTCAGGCTGAAGATCAAAAATAACATTCTGAAGACTTTTTGGTTTTGTTGATTTTGTGAAATCCCTCTGCAATAACCACAAAAACAGGAGCAGATTTCCAAACATTCATAAAAAAGGCCAGACCTGTCCTTATTTCACACCTGGTCCCACTGGATTAGCTGCACCTTGACCTCAGATTCGAAAGGCAGGCTCTCTGGCCTGCACAGTCCCAAAATTGTTCTACGGCTTTTAAATAATAAAAGCCTCAAACTGTTCACAAAAATGGAGAAAAGCAAAACTGTGAAACATTAAACAAGGCAAGTTCCTTTATAGTTAAAGATTTATTAACAGGATTAAAAAAAACAAAACAAAACAAAAGAAAGCAAGGTAAACAGAGCAGAAATTAGATTGTGCCTAAAAGCACACAAATCCAATAAACACCATCCAGAAACAGTACCTTAAGGTGAATACAGGGGTCATAAGTTAGAGAATCCAATAAAGAACAAAAGCAAGGCAAATCAAAATGAACCACAATAACCACTAGTATGCCATCCTAAAGCTTCAGCGTAAGAACTGCTGGGGTTAGAATAAGAGCTGCCTACTTAGGTGGGCCTGCCTCCTTAGGCTTTACACACAGGAGGCAGGGCAGAGCACTCCATAGAAACACAAAAACAAAGAACATTCTAAAATTAGAAAAATATGAAGAAAAAACAAAAACAGGATTATTATAAACAAAAACAATGCCCAAAAACTATTGATAAAAAAACAAAAGAACAACTACATAAACAAAAAATAAACTTAAGGCAGGGCAACAGTTCCGGCTAAAATATAACAGTTAGGAGTATCCACAACACTGGAGATCATGTAGCATACAGCACATTTAAAACCTTGTGTAACATCACAGCGTGCAACTTTCAAAAGTTTTGCCCTTACTACAGCTTGTTGTGTCATGGCAACAAGTCAGAAAATGATGCTACCCTAGTCCATCCATCCATTTTCCAACCCGCTGAATCCAAACAGGGTCACGGGGGTCTGCTGGAGCCAATCCCAGCCAACACAGGGCACAAGGCAGGGAACCAATCCCAGGCAGGGTGCCAACCCACAGCAGGACACACACAAACACACCCACACACCAAGCACACACTAGGGCCAATTTAGAATCGCCAATCCACCTAACCTGCATGTCTTTGGATTGTGGGAGGAAAACAGAGCGCCCGGAGGAAACCACGCAGACACGGGGAGAACATGCAAACTCCACGCAGGGAGGACCCGGGAATCGAACCCAGGTCCCCAGGTATCCCAACTGCGAGGCAGCAGCGCTACCCACTGTGCCACCGTGCCGCCCTGCTACCCTAGTAAAAACACAAAATGAACATCACAGAAAAATGCCATATATATAATATTAATTAAAATTGACTTTGTTTTCGAAAAAAATATACCAAACAAAATCATAAGATTCCTTGAGATTCAAATCCTCTAAATACACAATTTTGAACTTCAGAAAAAAAATGTCAGTAAGCTTTAGAAAAAAATATTAAAGTTATCCAGTCATTACAAATACAACAAGAAGGTGTCAGTAGTCTGCTTTGATAAGACAATTCTGCATTGGTAAAGGAATATTTGCATCTAGATATGTTTATCACACAGCTTGCTTTTGACAGTAATTTTGTCTGCAGGAAGGCTTTGTCTTTTGGACTTTCACACTCAAGGTTTGACCCCAGTGTGCTACCCATCACATCATCATCAACACCTCTAATGTATTGCTTTTTACCTGGAAGGAGTTGAGAAAGAGCTCAAAGAAGAGTTTCAGGTACCTCACTGTACCCTGTACATTTTCCTCAGTGAAAAAGGCCACCAATTCATGAATGCCCAGCAGTGGTATCAAAGTTAAAGTGGACTTAGCAAGTCTGAAAAAGAAAAAAAAAACTATAACAATTGACCTTTCATAAAACCAATGAATCCCATCTGTTACCTCTCAGACATCCTAATCCAGGCCCAAAAACCAAGAGAGCAAAGTAAGTGTTATGATGTGCATTCTCTCAAAATGGTGAAGTGATGTAAACCTTTAACAGGTGACCTAACACAAAATTCTGTAGGCAGGCTTCGGCCTACACTGGCCCAAATAGGGGATGTGGTTTCAAAAGTTCAGATTTTTACCTTAAAGGGTCCTAAAATACACAATGGAGAGGAACCCTGGCTTGAGAAACATGTCAAGTCAAATCCAAAATCTTTATAAATTATGACATATGTTAAAATGAGCAAAAGGAGTCCAAAAAATAATGTCAGAGCAAAAAATGCAAAGACAAAAAGGGTTTATCTAACAAGGCAACGTATTGCAACAAATCTAAATCCAAAATCCAGTAATGCAAATCTAAATAGAGAAGCAAGGAAATCCAAGAGGCCATAAAATCAATACACACAAGCAAAGCTCTCCACAAAGATTAATGATCCACTGAAGGATCCACTCCCCAGCCTCACAATAATAAGCTAAGGGTGGTCCTTTAGGGTGGTCCAAGCTCTTGGGGTTAGACCCACAAAACACAAAGAGCACAAGAGAACACAAAAACACAATACACAGACAGTAAATAATGAATAAACAGACAAACATTAACAAAAATACATAATTACAATAAATAAAATAAACTGAATACTTTACAACCAACAAAGAAGGAATACAAACAGAAAAGGAAAATAAGCATAAGGGAGGGAAATAACCCCAGTTGATACACAACAGTGAGGTGAAATGGTCTTCTCTCACTTTGACTTTGCGATGTTCCTCTGGGCTCTACCTCACGTACAACATTTCACTTCCCCGGCTAAATTCAAACTCCTGTACTAAATGTGACATTCCATTTCTCATGTGCAAGGAACAAAAAAAACTATGAAAAAGTATGCAATTAAACACACTTCTACTCTCACAATTGCAACACCGGGTTGTGTGTTGCTGACTGTTTTAAAATATATCACTCAGAACGTGTACTAAATCTTCATCAGTACAGCAGTGGACACTAGACAGACATTTCCTACTATATTTAGGTTGACATTTTGGTTTTTACATGTTTCTTTTACACATAATAACACAAAAAACAATGAAACTTTTTGGCTAATTTTTTCCGGGGTTAAACAAAACATTAATGAGATTAAAAAGTGCCATTACAGGGTAACCCCCCCACCCCCCCCACCACCATTACACAAAATACATACAGTATACACAAATGCACACACCTCAGTGCCCTCCTTTTAATCTACATACTGTATGTTGCACACATATGCACAGACTTCCACATACTTACTCACCCCTCTAAAATCAGTCACTGTTATCAGTAAGCCAATCATGGACATCTGTCCAGGTCAGGCCCCAGGTGACTCACCTGAACTTGGAGTCTGTATATCTCATCTGTTGAGCCCGCAGCTTGGAGACAAGGATTTTAATTATTCGTAGAAATATGAAGAAGTTGACCTGTGAAAAAATTAGCAATGCGTTGGAACTGGAACAAGAGACCAAGCAGGAGGAGACCAGAGGACCGGAACTGCATGACTCTTCATGGGAATCTGATATGTATTTAGATAGTCCACCTGGCTTTTCCCATGTTAGTGAAGGTATTGAAACCCTAAGATAATAGCTTTCAGTCTATGGCTTTCAGATTGCCAGCCTCATTGCTTCAGTGAAAAATCTAGTCTGGTCTTAAATGACTAAAGTGCAACTTACCAGAACAGCCACAAGGATGGGTGATCGGATGATCCACCAGTGTGCCAGCACCTCATTCTTCTCCCAACACCTGCAAGATCACACTCTATATTCATGCTGAAGTGCATCCATGCTGGTTCCCCAAACTTTCCCCACACACCTTAGAGTCCAGCACCAAAAGCGATTTTCAGAACTCTTACTTTTCATTTTCATAGAAGTATCTCATCAGGATCCAGGGAACGACAAACAACACCGGAGAACCTGAAATAGCAACCAGACTAAATATTATAAAGTGTCTCTTATGATTAGCCTCATCACAAGGGGGTTTCAAAAAGGTGTACAGTAGTGCATCACCCCAATGATCACACTCACCCCAGCCAATAAGCAGGTAACTCCAGAAACAGCTCTTCTTTTCAGTGGAGGCCATCAGCACCAGTAAGTTGTGGAGGTACACCCCTTCTACCAGGAGCCAGCTGTAATTTGCCTCAACGCAGTACTGCATGAGGATCTGTGCAAGGCGGCATCCAAGTAACTCCTGCCAGAGAAGATTTAGAGTTTAAGTGTCCTGAGCGGAATGGTTGCATGGGAATGTTGGAGAAGGTGCCAGGTTCCAAAGGCTAT
>NC_041411.2:49147248-49267248 GCF_900747795.2 Erpetoichthys calabaricus | reverse complement strand
CAGTGCCCCAATCATATTTGGAAATCCTGGGTAATGAGAATCTTAGGCTGATTAAGATTCTTTATAGAACTGTGGGTGTTTTTGCCTGTGTATTACCTACCTACAATGGCATGAAACACCTCTTTTATTGTCTGCACACGCAGGTGTCCAGGAAACACTATGAAAACCCTAAGGAAATATTTCAGAGCCAAACAGACTTTACGAATTGCCTGGCAAACTGCACTTTTAGACAGATTTTCCGCATCGCCTACAGTATATTAAAAAAGTGCCGCTTGCAAAAAACCTCAAAGCAATGTCTGTGTGGTTGTGAGAGCCCGACTTCACCGAGTTTGACTTCAAATATAAGGTCCAAATAAATTTTTGAGGTACAATATTCCCCCTCGGCTAAAGCGGTATCTTTCAAAAAGAATTTCCTCCGGGAGCAATAAGGGATCTTACCGATCGCGCAAAACCCTCTCTATATGAAATTCTCTTCGCATAATTTGCGCAACAATATCAACTGGTCGCTTATTCATGAATGGTGAAGCCATGACTGGATGACTTCCACGCACCATCACTGATTACGTGTGTAAACTAATCCTTGTTTATGTAGAACAAACCTGCTCCGTTTGTTTGGTTGGGAAAAATGTCCTTGGTCAAGTGCCGGACACCTTTTGACCGACACAACGTTCACAAAAAGTCCCCGTGCTTATCATCAACAAGATGGCCGCACGTTACAACAGACATTAACAGCGGAGCCATTTAGCGGCATGTTTGGTCTCTGTGTATCCCTCTTTACCAATGTTTCTTTAAATTGCCAAGACATTGCGGAAGTGTCCAAGTATGAGAAAGCCGACTGCTTTCATCGCGTGAAGGGGAACTGCCAGATGGATATAAAACGTGAACGACCCAGTGCACGTGACTGGCTTTGCGAATTTGTGGTGCTATTTGCTCGCTTTCTGACTCAAAGTAAGATTTCAGTCATGGTCTTTCTGACTGACTGGTGCTATTTGTTCGCTTTCTGACTTATTGTAAATAACGTACATTCATCTCACTCTTGTGCTTATTCTGTACGTAATACCATGTGACACATTATAATTGTCCTGCTTTTCGCTAATATACACATGCCACCAAAAAAAACACATGGCATTAGAAAGTCCACTTCCGATGCCACAAAAAAGTCTATTTCAAGGCCGTCTCAAACATTGCGCAAGACTTCAAGATGTTTTCATACCAAGAATTCCGCTGATTCCGAATGATTTACCCTTTGATTTCAAACGTCTACAATTTCCTGTTCAAAAAAGTTTATTTCAAGGCCCGTCTCAAACCTTGCGCAAGACGTCTTTCATACAAAGAATTCTGGTGGTTCAGAATAATTTACCCATTGATTTCAGAAGCCTAGAATTTCCTATTCATTTGGATTTTGCTATGTGAATTACTAAGGCTGAAGGGCAATCACTCCAAGTTAAAGGCATCAATTTGGAAAATCCATGCTTTTCACACAGACAACTCTACGTAACATGTTCTACAGTAGGCAATCCTTACAATTTGTTCATTTTCGGAACCCCACAACAACACAAAAAATATACTGTATCCAAAGCCTCTAAAATGACCACTTATATTACCTATTACAATAAAATGTCAATCAGAAAAATGTTGGTTCGATTTCTATGTTCTGTTTCTTTCATTTGGGAAATTCACCAGTTATAGATTCCTGGGCAACGCTGGGTACTCCTGCTAGTTACTTATAATGGAGCAGTGGAGTGGTGCGCAGTGAGCGTTCGCTGTGAAAGCCTTTTATAAGAATAGTGACAGTGTGACCTCTGTGCAAAGGGAATTTCGACATCATTACCAGTTAGCATGTCATGACTGTGTCCTGTCTGCTCATGCGATTACAACATGGGTGCGTAATTTCGAAAAAAACGAGTTCAGCCATAAAGATAAAGTCCCCAGATGGAGCCACTTCTCATACTGCCTGACAATCAATGGGGTTTCACTATTTGTGATTTTTTTCTGTGGGGACATCTTAAAAGCCAACTGTACCACACACGTTCTGCAACTATTACTGAACTAAAAAGGAGGATTGAAGAGGAAATCGCTGGCATTTCTCTTGACATGTTAAGTTGAGCAAGGCAGAATTTCCACAACAGGCTGTCAGAATGTGTTCGGAAAAATGGACAACACCTTTGTGGTGCTTTTTTCAAAACATAAAATGAAAATTGATTACCATCATTAATTACATATCCTGTACTATACATTTCATCATTATATGTTGTGAGATAACCAGCCTGGACACAACCAGACGGACACTGGAAGTTTTTAAAAAAACACACACATTTATTAGAATAGGTCCCACAAGTCCAAATCCCGCACACACACAGTGTTCCCAACACCACAACACCCTTCCTCGGACATTTCAATGTCCGTGGGCCACCTTTCCTATCCTTACTGGAGCTTTGTCTTCCTCCAGAACCCGACTCCAGCTCCCCGACTTTAGGAAGGTGGCCCCTTTTATATTCACCCGGATGTGCTCCAGGTGCTTGATAACGTTCTTCCGGTGGCACTTCCTGATGTGGCGGAAGTGCCGCATGAGCACCCGGAAGCACTCCTGGTGTCGCTGGAAGGACCTTCCCCCACCTTCCCAAGTGTGGCGGAAGTGCAGATCTCCCGGGCTTTATGAGACTTGGGACGCCTCCTGGCAGTACCTACGGGCCCCCACAGATTTGTGACTCCTTGCTCCGTCCCCTTGGTCCCCTGCTTATCCAGGGCGGTTGCCCCCTCGCTGCCCGGGGGACGTACAGACTGCCTCCCAGTCCTTCCAGGTGTCCCAGCTGGGTCTGGCCCCCAGCCTCCTGCCACAATGTATTTTGTAATGTGTTTATTTGTGCATTGAACGTCAATTGAAAATTTCCTGTTATATAATGAGGAGGATCCTTCACAAAGCCAGAAGCCTACCAAATGCTGCTCCCCCACCTTGGTGCACTCGGGTCGTATATCTGTTAGCATCCCCACTGAAGCCTAAGCATACATTTCATGGGCTTCTCCAGCCTGGATATGTATGTATAAATGAATTATGCATTGTATTCTTCGGGGGTAGAAATTACATTTTAAAGCAAGTTAAATACATATATCTCTTTGTGTACCATGTTGCATATTTCCACCATAGTTTCAAAAGGGATGGATATGGCTCAAGTCTGTTCTATATCAAAAAAAGACACAATTCCAGGGAACAAGCACCCCCTGCTAGACACACCATGTCATTCTTGATTCTTACTTCTTATTTCTTTCTGGAAAGATCAGAGCTAAATGGTTCATCACTGACACCAGGTGTTGGTTCATGTTGCTGCAGAAGAAGCATTTTTCAGATTGACGGTACACTAGCGATCACAATACACAGGATCAGTCAACAGTTTGATAAATGCGATAGTCACATTACCTATATTATAGAACATAATTGTATGTGCCCACTGAGATCTCTAAGTATCTATATATATAATTCACTAAGCCGACAGAACAAGCAACACAACCATGGGATACGCACGACATAGCCACGCCCGCCAAATCACAGAGACCCGCCCACCAACTCTAATGAGACGAGACCGCCTACACGCCCGCCCGCCTGACTGTTACCAGCATTCACCGCAATGCATTCACCAGAATGTACTGGAGTGTAAAACCATCGCAGCTTTTAACTCACAAACTGCAACAACTCACCAAACACTGCCACCCTGTCTCTCTAGGCATTCACACTGCCGGAAGACAACCATGGGATACGCAAGAAATAGCCACGTCCTTCAACTTGCAAAGCCCCGCCCACCAACTCTAACACCATAGGATACGACGACAACTCACAGAGACACGGCCACCAACTCTAAGAGCATGGGATGAGAACGCCTAGCCCGCCCGCCTGACTGTTACCAGCGTTTACCGCAATGTACTGGAGTGTTAAACCATCACAACTGCTAACTCACAAACTGCAACAATTCACCAAACACCGCATCAGATGCTTTCTATATCTAAGAAGATATATAGATACTCATTATTCCCCGGCACGTGGGAATGCCTCTGGGCATTCTACCTAACATAAATGAACAGTCCTCTTTGTATTTAAGGTTCTCATGGAAGGACTTGATGATGATGGTCATGTAGACTTCTGGCTTTTAATCCATCAATGTAGGAACATCACGGTGCTTTGATTAGGTGGTGGTGGCGCAGGTCGTCACCACAGAAAACCGGGAAAAGAAACCAAAGAGAGAGTAGGGGTTAGTACGGATTTTAGAGCCACCATGAATAGTTATGATAATTAATTGAATATACTGAGCATCAAGATTAAACTAAATTGAAGTTATGAGAAAGCCATTGTGGTAGGCCGCTGGGGGTGGTACCCAGCTGGGATGCCCGAGAGGACCGGAGGAAGGCTTCAGACCATGAGGCTCCAGACCATGAGGGGGCGATCGCCCTGATTGTGTTGGGGACCACGGGTGCAGGGCTTGGAAGCCCAACCCTGTAGGAGCCCGTGGTCACCGCCAGGGGGCGCCCCGGTGCCTAGAGAGCCATGGACCTCAGCACTTCCGCCACACCCGGAAGTGCCGGGGGGAAGAAGAACGGGGATACCCGGAGTCCTTCTGGGTGCGCAGCCGGCACTTCCGCCACACAGGGGAGTGTCGGCGGAGGAGTGTCAGTAAGCACCTGGAGCCCATCCGGGTGTGCATAAAAGGGGCCGCCTCCCTTCAGACAGTGACTGGAGTCGGGCGGAAGTGGACAAGAGTCGTGTTGGAGAGGAGTGGAGGCGGCTTGAAGAAGGCAGGCACTGGAGAGAGAGGCCTGGACTTTGGGGGATTGGTGCTGGAGGCACTGGGTTTGTGAAGATTTAAATACTGAAAATACTGTAAATAGACGTGTGTTGGGTGCAAAATGATGTCCGTCTGTCTGTGTCCGGGCTGCTTCTCACACCATGTTACAGTAATGTGTTTTCAGCATTTTTTTAAAGTGCTCCACTTTGTTAGCCTGGGGAATTCCTATTGGCAGGCTATTCCAGATTTTAGGTGCATAACAGAAGAAGGCCGCCTCACCACTTCTTTTAAGTTTTACTCTTGGAATTCTAAGCAGACACTCATTTGAGGATCTAAGGTTACAATTTGGAATATAAGATGTCAGACATTCCGATATATAAGATGGGGTGAGATTATTTAAGGCTTTGTAAACAAAAAGCAGAATTTTAAAGTCAATCCTGAATGACACAGGTAACCTGTGTAGTGACATCAAAACTGAAGAAATGTGCTCGGATTTTCTTTTCCTAGTTAGGATTCTAGCAGCTGCATTCTGCACTAGTTGCAAACGATTTTTGTCTTTTTTTTGGTAGTCCTGAGAGGAGTGCGTTACAGTAATCTAGTTGACTGAAAACAAAAGCGTGAACTAATTTCTCAGCATCGTTCAATGATATAAGAGGTCTAACTTTTCCTATGTTTCTTAAGTGAAAAAATGCTGTCCCAATGATCTGATTAATATGCAATTTAAAATTCAGGTTACAGTCAACAGTTACCCCTAAATTCTTTACCTCCGTCTTGACTTTTAATCCTAATGCATCAAGTTTGTTTCTAATAACCTCATTATATCCATTATTGCCAATCACTAAAATTTCTGTAAAAATGGTGCCATCCTTCGGATGAGACATGAAACCAGGGTCCTGACTCTCTGTGGTCATAAAAGATCCCTAGGCATCCTTCATGAAGAGTAGGGTATATCTCGATGTGCAGGCTAAATTGCCCACCCTGGCCTAGTCATTCTGACCCCCTAATGATCCCCTGTCTCGAATCTTTTTCACCACTTCACCACTTAACAACTAATGTGTGGTGCGTGTACTGACGCAAAAATGGCTGCTGTCACATCATCCAGGTGGATGCTATACATAGGTGGTGGTTGAAGTGGCTCCCCATTCACTGAAGCTCTTTGAGTAGTGAAAATGTAAAGAATTATTATTATTATTATTACTATTATTATCATTTGTTTTTGTATATGAAATGTATTATTACAGTGAAGATTGTTAACTGGAAACTAAATACTGTTTACAATAAGACATGTCTAGATAAATTCCTGGAATTCAGCCAGGCTAGAGAATGTTAAATGTTTGTGGATTACTTGAAACTAGACAAGCGTTAAGAATGTGTCTTTACCTGATTGGACGATTCGAAAGGCTATGAAAGGAAGAAATTAGAGACAGCCTTGTCGGGTCTGCCAACGGACAAAGCAAAGTCATAATGGTATTGTCTTTAAGGGTATTCATTATGTTGTTAGCAATTTTTCAAGTCTGTAATTACATTTTGTCTCTGAACTTGTTACAACTCTCTGTGAAGAGCACAAGACAAAAACAAACCGAACTGAATTGAGTTGAAAATGCAAACACTGAACTGATAAGGGTTTTCTGCATTGACATCAGTGTTGTGTGATTAGAGCACACATTGTTGAGCTGAGCTCTGAATGACATGTCCATCCGCACACCACCATTACCTTACAACACCTCAGGCCATTCCTCCCACATACAGTGAAGTTCTTGCGTGTCTCATATCCCAGCAACTGTTACCATGTGCAGTTTATCTAATAGTTTTGTTTGTCTTTGGCTTATTTGGACGAGTGTAATGTTTTTGAGTAAGCATTCACCTTCTGCTTTATATCTGCTTACTTTCACTGTATAGAGAGGAGACAAGATAATGTCAAAGAGTTGGGGAATCTCTTTCATGTCATTAATACTCAGGCAGTCAGTTTATCTTTGTAAGTGAATTTAATTTCATGTTAACAAAAATCTTTTAAACTAGACTTGAAAAAAAAAAACTCTGTTTCTCTTGGTATGACTGTTCTCCTTCTTCTTTCAGCTGTTCCCGTTAGGGGTCACCACAGCAGATCACCTTCTTCCATATCTTTCTCTCCTGTGCATCTTGTTCTGTTACACCCATCACCTGCATGTCCTCTCTCACCACATCCATAAACCTTCTCTTAGGCCTTCCTCTTTTCCTCTTGCCTGGCAGCTCTATCCTTTACACCCTTTTCCCAGTATAGTCAGCATCTTTTCTCTCCACATGTCCAAACCAACTCAATCTCGCCTCTCTGACTTTGTCTCCCAACTGTCCAACTTGAGCTGACCCTCTAATGTTCTCATTTCTAATCCTGTCCACCCTCGTCACACCCAATGAAAATCTTAACATCTGTAACTCTGCTACCTCCAGCTCCGTCTTCTGCTTTCTGGTCAGTGCCACCGTCTCCAACCCATATAACATATCTGGTCTCACTACTGTCCTGTTGACCTTCCCTTTCACTCTTGCTGATACCCGTCTGACACAAATTACTCCTGACACTCTTCTCCACCCATTCCACCCCGGCTGCACTCTCTTTCTTACCTCTCTTCCACAATCCCAGTTACTCTGAATTATTGATCTGAAGTATTTAAACTCATCAACCTTTGCCAACTCTACTTCCAGCATCCTCACCATTCCTCTGACCTCCCTCTCATTCACACGCACATATTCTGTCTTGTTCTTACTGACCTTCATTCCTCTCCTCTCTAGAACATATCATCACCTCTCCATGGTCTCCTCAACTTGCTCCCTACTCTCGCTACAGATCACAATGTCATCAGCAAACATCACAGTCTGCGGGGACTCCTGTCTAATCTCATCTGTCAACCTGTCCATCACCATTGCAAATAAGAAAGGGCTCAGAGCCGATCCCTGATGTAATCCCACCTCCAACTTAAATGCATCTGTCACTCCTACCGCAGACCTCACCACAGTCACACTTCCCTCGTACATATCCTGTACAACCCTTAAATGCTTCTCTGCCACTCCTGATTTCCTCATACAATACCACAGCTCCTCTCAAGGCACCCTGTCATATGCTTTCTCCAGGTCCGCAAAGACGCAATGCAGCTCCTTCTGGCCTTCCGTATACTTCTCCATCAACACCATCAGAGCAAACATGGCATCTGTGGACTGGACTCCTGAAATTAAAAATGTATTTAAAATTATTAAAAATAAAAAATCATTAAACTATCTTGTGCCAAATTTAAACCCCACCCATTTATGCAATCCTGCTGCCACTACTGCTGCCAATCCTGTCTTGGTGGGAATGTGGAAGAAATATACTGTTTCTTTCTTTTGAATCAGAAATCAGAGGAAGAATCTTCATGCATCAGAATGTTCATGCATCTTTAATTTCTCTTCATGAAGAGCATGCAATTCGTCACAGCAGTCTGCTAAGGTCTCAGACCAAAGTCAGAATCACATATTTATAGACAATTGAGCTACATAACAGTGCTGAATTAAAGCTTACACAACATCTGACATTTTCTTTGATTGGTTTGTTAACTTATACACCTAAATAAAAGTCTCATTCCACTACATTCTTGTCTTTCTCAGTATTCCTTAAGTTCAGCTTATAGATGACCCCAACTTCGAGGAATGTGTGGAGGTTGCCACCATATTTGCATAGCGATGGACCGGATAGAATCAGATCAAACAACGAAGCTCTATAGTATTACCACATGATACCCGAATATTAATAACACACCAGAAAAATGTCTACACAGATTAAATATACATAGCAACAAATATATGTATATATTGTATTATAACAACTATTTAAAAAACAAGGGAAAGAAAGGTAATGACAAAGGTACAAAACGGACACCATGAACAAACCAGATCAGGTTAGGGAGCAAGCACCGGTATAGCGTATTGCTGCACCCACCACACAACAAAACAGCTCGGGATCCTATTTGCGGCCCAGTCCCACCTTCTACCGTCTTTCTGCCATTGTTACATCGGTGTCCCCTTGGCCTGGTTGAACTGCTCAGGTCCTCAACAATGAGGACGCTGTGAGTCGGATAACCCTTGGGGAATCGTGCCACTTCCCTGAAAATATTTACAGTCCTGGAAAGTCTTTATGGTAGGTGAGGAAGGTTGATCCTGAAGTGAAAACAACGGTTAATGGATGGAAAGATGTGGCGGGATACTCCACTATAGTAAACTGTTTTCTAGAACATGGATAGAGAACATAATCCTACCACCAGAGTCCAGAAGATATATGGTCTTCTGAGGCATGCACTTCACAAAGAGCATCGATGGACTGGATTGAGAATAAAGGACCCACCACCTCCCCTAAATCTGGTGGCTGTGCACAACCCTTCTTCAATGTAAATGTCCAGTTGATAGTGGGATATAGGTCAGTTGAAAAATGAAAAAATCAAAACGTCCCACCACACAAATCCCACAAGCCCCATCGTATCTGTGCAAACCTGTTTAAAGAAGCAGACCCCACATTTATAAACAGAAATCTGTGTGAGCAGTGTTGTTATTAATATGCAACAATCACCAAACAAGACACCCCTATAAACAAATTAAACCCAAAATGTCCGCTACATATTCCCCACCTCTGGACCACCCTTTGGTCCAAAGTACGGCTAGATGTTGGTCACATGGTGCCACAGCTACAAGCTCTTACCCTTTTATGGGATTTTTTCTGTACTTGACAACTGTAAAGTCTTGCAGCTGCCACTTTCTTTCATCACCATCCCGAACGTTCTCTGTCTTTGTTACTCACTCAGCCTTCACCTGGTTTCCTAATATGCTTTCTTAAACAAGTTTAGATTTCTTCATACAAAATAGCTATATTACCCATAAACAATTATATTATCCCTTGAACGCATGTAGGTATGTTGTTGAATATTTTTCTTTTTTTCTTTTTTCTTGTGTTACAGCATTCTTTATTTAATTTGGGGTTTTCAAAAAATATTTCCATATTTATATTCATTCTCTTAAATATTACCCATCATGGTTTACCCAGTGTTTTTCCAGTATAGTCAAGTACATGAACAGTTTTCTTTAATGTTTTTGTTGTTTATTATACAGTATATTATGTTGAACATTTTGTTATTGAGTATGTCAGTCCTCTTATATGTTATATTTTGAATAATATTTTGTTTGACTGTTTGTTAAGTATTGTAATATACTGTACACTCAAATGTAGCCCTGAGATGGACTGGTGCCCTGTCCAGGGTTTGTTCCTGCCTGACACCCTATGCTAGCTGGGTTAGGCTCCAGCAGACCCCTGTTGTTGTGACTCAGGATCCCCAAAAGCACATAAGTCCCAGAAGCACTTCAAAGACTTCCCTCTGAGGGGGTAGGTGGGATACCATCAAAACACTCACTGGATACAAAAATGGGCCTTGAGAAATCTTTTACTTAGGAAAAATAGCAGGTTTGTTTAATGTACGCTTACACTGCAAATCATAACTCGAATGAAGTTCTTCACACCTGGTCTTGGATGGGAAGCCCGAGAACTGGAGGTCAGATTCGGCAGCCGAGAAGGCATTGGAGTAACAGGCATTGGCGACGTCATCCATTTGTCTTGGTTGAGCTTCAAAGAACCGAGCTTCATCAGAGCTTTTTACGCAGTTTCTATAGGTCAAAAGTCCCAGAAGTCGAGCTTATCACAACCAAACATGGACACATGTTTTTTTTAAACAACACATAACTGACATAGCACATCAAAAGATGAAAATGCATCAGCCAAGCATGTAAAGAAGTGTGCTGACAGAGTGTGAATAATAAGGAGCACCCTGCCGCTACAAAACGTATAGTGACTGTTTTAAATCACACCTGCTCTCCTACAATAGCCAGCCCTAGGAATTCCCACTTGTTATTCTTCATATCTTTATTAAGTTGTTTTAAGGTAGGCTCAGGTTCTCTGTGGCAGCTGCTTGCACAGAGCACAGTGACATTTTTGTTGTTAACCCTTTGTTGCCTACTGCCTACAGAAACCCCAAGTTCACAACACTTTTCATTCTAGTTTTGCTTTTTTTGTAATACATTCTTTAAAAATATTAGTTGTTTTGTTTTTGGGACCATTGTGTTTATGGCTCCTCTCTCCCTTTATCGTAGACAATTCAGTTTTGTTTCCTTTTGACCTGTGCAGGCCATAAAGCCTCCTTCTCAAGTTCGTGGCCAAGCGAATTCCAGGCCTCATGTGCCTTTTTTTTATTTTGGTGAGCTGGCAAGCCCTAACAGTAATTAACTATATGAACAACAAATTCAATTTCTGCTTTAATTATATTCACTGTTGTGATTATATGTACAGTATACAGAATATTTATATTAGATACATAACTTATATCAGGCATACCAAAAATAACAGATTTCAGGAATTAAAACAGTCAAGATGAACATAAAACAAAGTGACTGTTGACAACTATTTCAATATGTTTGTCCATGGATTGGACAGACAGTGACATTTTAAATAGGAGAACTCCAGGCAAGACTCCCCTTCCAAAAACTTCGACAAGGAAGCCAGAGATGCCATGGTGTGGTAAAGCTATTTATATCTTATTCCTGTAATTTTCAGTCTTTTCATTTAAATGTGGAATGATATTTGCATAGCCACCACATCCTGGTGAACAACCCTATTTGAATGTATTATTTTCACATGGTGACATTTTGAATATGGCTCACTCTTCCTTCTGCTCTGGCTATTTCAAATGGGCTCATTTTCATGCTGATTTACATTTTTTGTACCTTCCAAAAATGAAAACAAAGGGTGGACAATAAAACCTCAAGCATGTTGTATTTTGTAAAGTGAGAGTACATTGAATACATGAATCACATCAATATCATGTTCAGAGCAAAAGGGAATTTGAGAACAAGAATTGCAACAAACAGTAGAGAGTTAACTGATCTTTCTAAGAGTCTGCATTGTGATTCAAGCCCAACAGACTTAAAAAAACAGAGTTCTTCACAAAAGGCCTAAAACTAAAGGAGCCACTAAATCCCTGGTCTTGTTTGCCTTGTTCACTTGTGACTGTGTAGCCTTGCACAGTTCAAATTCCATCATCAAATTTGCTGATGACACCACCATCACAGGCCATATCAACAAAAATTACGATATAACTTACAGAGAAAAAGTCTACCTGCTGACAAATCAGTGCCAGGACAGCAGTCCCACCCATAATGTCAGAAAAACCAAGGAGCTGGTCATAGACTTTAAAAAAGCTGACCAAACTCCTAAGTACATCAGAGGGGATGCAGTTGAGATCGTGAGCAGCTTAAAATTTCTTGGCTTATCACAAATGTAAACAGCTAAGCAGCACCTCTAGTCAGGGTATGCTAGAGTAGAAATTGAGTCTTATGCCTGGATTTAAAAGCTGAGACTGAGGAGGCCTCTGTTCTAAAAGCAGTCAAATCATCCCACAGCTTTGGGGCACCGAGTAAGTAAAAGCTCAAACTCCAACTGTTACTTTATTAATCCTAGGAATCATAAGCAGACTGGCATCTTGAGATCTTAATGCACGCTCTGGTTTGTAAGTAATGATAAGTTCAGGTAAGTAAGCAGGGCCTTGGCCATTTCAGGCTTTAAATGTAAGGAGGATTTTGAATCAATCATTAATTCTGTTCCTAAAAAAAATAGCCACCGAGAAGTTAAATGATTATAGACCAGTTGCACTCACACCGGTAGTAATGAAGGGCTTTGAGAGATTGGTCTTACAGCATGTTATCTCCTGCCTTCCATCTACTTTTGACCAACTTCAGTTTGTTTACAGATCAAACAGGTCAACTGAAGATGCCATTACTACCGCTCTACATACTAGGTTGAGTAATGTAGACCAGAGACGGAGCCTATGTAAGGCTGCTCTTTGTAGACAATAATCACAATACAATAATCTCTGACATATTGGAAAGCAAGCTGACAGACTAAGGCCACCCTTCCTCTTCCTACACCTCAATCTCAAATAAGATCGACGAACTGGCTGCACTGGTGAAAAATGTCAGAACCTACAGAGAATGCAGTTTGTTGTGCTTTTGCGAAACGTGGCTAACTAACACCATCCCAGATGCTAACGTGGAGCTACCTGGGTTTATTTTGTGAATTTCCCCTTGGGATTAATAAAGTATCTATCTATCTATCTATCTATCTATCTATCTATCTATCTATCTATCTATCTATCTATCTATCTATCTATCTATCTATCTATCTACACCTGGATAAAGGACTTTTTGACATACCACCCATAAAAGGTTAAACTCGACCATCATCTGTTCTTCCCTTTTGCTCAGCACAGGATCTCCACAAGGCTGTGTGTTGAGCCCACTAGTTTACTCTTTGTACATATATGCCTGCACCCCAATCCATCTCATAAATACTGTGATAAAATAACATTACTGGACAACGTCAAAGTGTTGGGGAATATGCCCCGTACATTGCTGCTGCAATATAGATGGTCAAAATAACTGAAAATCATTCAACATTCGACAAAATTGGTTGTTTTTACAATGGCTTTTATAATGATCAGAAAATGGCTGCCGGAAATTAATCATAATGGAAGTGATGTCATCAGGATGGGACCGGAAGTGATGCCATCATCGTGAGCTGGAAGTGACGTCATCAGGATGGGACCGGATGTGACATCATCATCATCATCATGATGATGAACCAGAAGTGACGCCATCAGGTGGGGACCAGAAGTGACGTCATCAGGCTGGGACCGGAAGTGACGTCATCATCGGGAGCCGGAAGTAGCGTTGTAGATGAGGAAGTGGATGAGGAGTCATTTTCATGATTATGGATTGGTGCAGGTATTGTTGTTATTTATCGTCTTTGTTTCTAAAAGATCAGAGAGAGAGGCATCATTACCACAGTACAACCCCCCATCTGTTAACTCTTCACTCACCTGAGGACTTGTTGACTGCTTCCTAAACGCACATCTGTGACATGGCCCTCCCTTCAGCCCAGACCCATCGGGTCGGGCGGCCTGCACCGAGAGGTCGAAGGTACTGGAGAGGGCGTCAGTGTTGGCCTGAAGAGAACCCCGACAATAAGTGACTCTGAATCTGTAAGGTTGCAAATCCAAAAACCACCTGGTGACACAAAGGTTAGACTCCTGATTCAGAGCCATCCACTGTAAAGCGGCATGGTCCGTCACTAGAGTAAACTCCCGTCCCAACAGATAGTAACAAAGTTGTGTCACAGCCCACTTAATCGGCACAGCTTCCCGTTCCACCACTGAATACCGAATCTCCTGATCCAACAGTTTCCAGCTGAGGAACAAGACAGGGTGTTCAGCACTGTCGATGCATTGGCTTAACACAGCACCCAATCCTGTGTCCGATGCATCGGTCTGGAGGATAAAAGGACAAGAAAAGTCAGGAGATTTCAAAACAGGTGCTGACGTAAGGGCTGACTTCAGGTCACAAAATGCAGCTTCAGTATTCTCATTCCATACCACTTTAAAAGGAGCCCTTTTCTTTGTTAAATTTGTGAGAGGCGTACCCTCTCTGAAAAACGAGGTACAAAACGACGGTAATAACTCGCCAATCCTAAGAAAGCTTGCACTTGCCTCTTTGTAATCGGACGGGGCCATTTAACAATGGCATCAATTTTGGAACACTGTGGTTGCACTGTCCACCCACCAACCAGATAGCCTAAATATTTGGCTTCGTTCAAGCCAAAGAAACATTTCTTTGGGTTGATCCGAAGCCCAGCTTGAGCCAGCGTGGTAAGCACAGCCAACACATGCTTCACATGATCCTTCCAAGTGCCGGAAAAAATGACAATGTCATCCAAGTAGGCGGCACTGTAGGAATTGTGGGGACTTAACAGTGTGTCCACCAGACGCTGAAAAGTTGTAGGTGCCCCATGCAAACCAACTGGAAGGACCTTGTAATGTCAGTGTCCACTAGGTGTACTAAAGGCGTTTTTTTCTTTTGCAGAAGACGTTAAGGGAATTTGCCAGTACCCTTTCGTCATGTCAAGAGTAGTCAAAAATTGGCCGTTTCCCAGCCGTTCGATAAGATCATCTACTCTAGGCATAGGATACGCATCGAACGTAGAAACCTGATTGAGTTGTCGGAAGTCATTACAGAACCTCCAGGACTCGTCAGGTTTGGGAATTAAGACGATTGGACTAGACCATGGACTATAGCTTTCTTCAATAATGTCCATCTTTAGCATTTGCCTAATTTCCAATTCGACTTCATTCTTCTTTGCTTCAGAAAGTCTATACGGGCGTTCTCGGACAACCACCCCTGGGTCAGTAACAATGTCATGCTCAATCAGCGCAGTGCAACCCTGTTGCTGACTACTTCCGGTATGGACAAGATAGCTGATTCCACCTCTTGTCGTTGTTGCCAAGACAAATTCGAACAGAAATTAAGGGGTTGATATTCAACAAAAAGGGAGCGCGGCTGTCCGGAGGGAGGCTCCGCCTCTCTGTCCTTCCACGGTTCCAGCAAATTAATATGGTACACGCGCTCGCTTGGTCGACGATTAGGATGTTTAACTAAATAATCGACAAGCCCTTTTCGTTCCTTAATTTCATATGGCCCTTGCCAATGTGCCAATAATTTTGAATGAGAAGTAGGTACAAGCACCATAACACGATCCACCGGGTGAAATTCCCAAAGGGTGGTGTTTCGATTATAATATCAAGACTGAGCTGCTTGAGCTTTTTCCATATGTTCTTTAAGTACGAGCTGAATTGTATTTAATCTGTCGCGTAACTGCGTGATGTATTCCAAAATATTAGAGGTTGGCAGGACCTCATCTTCCCAACCCTCTTTTAGCATATCCAATAGACCCCGAGGTTGTCTTCCATAAAGGAGTTCAAATGGAGAAAACCCTGTAGAGGTCTGTGGGACTTCCCGATAAGCATAGAATACAAGGGGAAGTAACTGATCCCAGTTCCGTCCATCCTCGCTAACTACCTTGCGTAACATCTGTTTAAGAGTTTGATTAAATCGCTCTACCAAGCCGTCCGTCTGGGGCTGATAGACCGATGTTTTCAGATGTGAAATGCGCAGTAACCTAGCAACCTCCCTGAACGTCTCCGACGTGAAAGGAGTTCCTTGGTCTGTTAATACCTCTTTAGGAATCCCAATACACACGAATATCCCTACAAGTTCCCGTGCGATTAGAAGTGGCTGAGCGCAAAGAAACAGCTTCTGGAAATCGCGTGGCATAATCCACCATAACTAAAATATATTTATGACCTCGCAGTGAAGGCTCAATGGGTCCTACGAGGTCAATTCCAACTCTTTGAAAAGGAATGTCAATTAATGGAAGGGGAATAAGAGGAGCACGGTCCCTCCTAGAAATCTGACGAATCTGACATTCTGGACACGAAGTAGAGAAACGTCTGACCTCCTCATTTATTCCCGGCCAATAGAATCTGAACTTAATATGTTCTAACGTTTTATCAGTCCCCAAATGGGCTCCCATGTGTGACAATAACATCATTAAATTTGCAGATGACACCAGTGTATTAGGGCTCATATTGGAAGGAGATGAGTCGGCCTACAGAGACGAGGTCCAGACACTGACAAAATGGTGTTCAGTGAATAACTTATCACTGAACACCACAAAAACCAAAGAACTCATTCTGGACTTCAGAAAGCACAGTGGAGACCATGTGGAAAAGGTACAGACCTTCAGATTCTTGGGAACTCATGTTTCAATTAACCTTTCTTGGTCTAAGAACACTACAGCAATGGTCAAAAAGCACAACAGAGACTGCACTTTCTGAATGTGCTCAGAAATGTCAAGCAAAATGACACCTTTTATTGGCTTTCGAGGTTACGCAGGCCCCTTCTTCAGGCAAGAAAATATTTAATTACCTGAGTGTCCTTGAAAGCTTGCATATTGAAATCTTTTTAGTTAGCCAATACAAGGTATCATTTTGCTTGATTTCTCACTACATCCATAATGGCTAACATAGTACAACACCCTAGTACTGAGAGTGCTCAGATAAAACAACTTAGAGCAAAAACTATTGGTGGCTTTTTATTGTTCAACCATCGAGAACATCTTGGGATAATGTATCACAGTATGGTAGGCCAAAACATGACAACAGACAAGAAGTTTCTCCAGAGAGTCATAAACACAGGAGAAATAATCACAGCCTGCTGTCTGCCCTCCCTGGAGGGCATTGCCCACTCTTGCTGTCTGGCCAGAGCCACAAATATCATTAAGGATCCTCCACACCCTGGTCACCACCTGTTTGAACTGTTACCCTCTGGTCGGCGTTATAGAATTTTGAAAGCATAAACCAACAGATTCAGAAATAGTTTCTTTCCAATGGCCAAATATACATTGAACAAAAATAAGCAAATTAAGGCGGTTTAAATAATGTTTTTTAGTCAGTGTTGGAAAATTGACTCATACATAATATTGCTGCTCTCGTGCAGCTACTTCATAAGGGAATGGTATTTATTTACTGTATTACTACTGGTTCCATTGTTATTTTATCTCATTTCTTTTTAACTATATTTTTACTTTTAATATTATTGTTTTTTCTCCCTTACTTGTATTATGTGTTGTAGCATTGGTTGTGTTTCATGTAAAGTAGTGTCGTTTTTGCTTTTTGTACGCAGCTGGAGAGGCACTCAGAATTTAGTTGTAATTGTTTTACTGTGACACTAAAGGCTTTCAATTCAAGTCAAATCAGCCCAAAGCTTAAGTGGAAGCCAGCATACAGACTCCAGGACAGGAGTTGTGGTCAGACTTTCTAGTTCTAGTTCTTGCAGCAACATTTTGAATGAACTGAAAGCTGGATGAAGAACAAATTGAACAGTCTGTGAATAAGACATTTGCAGCAGTCAATCCTACTAGAAATTAAATGGGTTCAGTTCATTCAAGGGTTCTCTCAGTATCCTCCATATATAGAAAGCTATCTTAGTTTTCCAGTAACTTTAAACTGGATAAAGAGGTTTTAGACAGTGCTGTAATTTGTGTTTTTAAGCCACACTGGTGCCACAAATAATGCCTAATTTGAGTGCAGATTCTGTAAAACTAATGTTTAGACAAACGGAGTTAAAAAGTGACAGACTATTGTTGTGTTCAGCACTGTTTCCCCATTAAATTATGCCTTTTCTGCATGTAAAGACACCTAGTTATCATCTGTACACTCTTCGAATTTACTAACACAATTAATTAGGGACATTAATGGAGAAACATCAGCTGGTCTAAAAGAAAGGTGCAATTGGGAATCGTCTGCATAAATATAGTATGTTTTTATATATATACCTGTGACGGCACACTGCAAGATAACATGCAGTGAATAAACTTGACTTGAGCATTCACAAGTTTTCATCCTCTTTCTCTGTACGTTTAGCATTTGTTTGTTCAGAGGTTGATGTGCTTGCTGCTTCCTGAGCAGCTCTTGTTTTCTCCACCCTAGCAGCCCGATTCTTCTCTTCTTTTGTTTGCATCTTTTCTCGTTAAAACTGATTAAGTCAGTGTTTGTGTTGCAATCACTTATTATGTTTTCCTGAATTTTTCACTTAAGCTGACACTTAAGTCTTCAGTCTACCCCAAGAATGATTTAAGATATGAAGAGGTGGTGGACGTGACAGTGAAGGTGGTAAGGATGAGAACGGTGCCCATACACATACGCGAAATGGCCGCCCTGCTGGCCTCTGCTGAGAGTTGATTCTACAATAAAATAAAATTAAAATAAAAAGAGGAATAACCTTGAAGGTCAATCATCACCCCGAAGGTGGATAGTAGACGTCACGTAGTATATGTGTACCAAATCTCAGGTCAATAGGTAAAATGGTTTGTGAGCTACAGGTGATTTAAAATCCTGGACAGACAAATGAACAGCCACAGTAGTGTATTACATATAAAGATTAGACATACAGTTGTCACACGTATACGCTTGGGGAACAGCTTACAGGCTTATTTGATGACAATATTAACCCGGGTCACCTGGGGGCACTGTGCTGTAATGGTATCTCTTCTTCTTTCCCCTCTGTAGAAAGAAAGATTGATGGGCCAACATCCATGATGTCACTTCCGGGTAACAACCAACTATACCCACCTCTTCCTCCCAGAAACCACCATAGCTGGAGATACCACCATCTTGGAGCAAACTTGAACAACTCATGGAGATAGTCCAGGAAATTGCGCTATACTACATGTTTTCTTTTGTGCCTATGGCGCACCTTTCAATTTATGGTGTTTGCCTTCGGGTGCCCCAGATCCTTTATGGGAATCTTGTGAGTTTTCTCTTACACAGTTTATAAATGAAAGACCTGTGTGTGTGTGAGTATGTGTATGTGTGTGTGTTCATGTTTGTTTGCGTATATGGAGCAGTCCACTCTGCTCACACTCAACCACAGCCACTAGAGGGAGCATGCATGCACTTTTACATTTTTTCTGCACTTCCATGCACCTCAGTTCTCACTACTAATAATAATAATAATTTTTTGCATTTATATAGCGCTTTTCTCACTACTCAAAGCGCTCAGCAATTGCAGGTTAAGGGCCTTGCTGAAGGGCCCAACAGAGCAGAGTTCCTTTTGGCATTTACAGGATTTGAACCGGCAACCTTCCGATTGCCAGTGCAGATCCCTAGCCTCAGAGCCACCACTCCGCCTGACCACTAAAGACGTGTGTGTGTGTGTGTGTGTATGTATGGAGCAGTCCACTCTGTTCGTGCTCAACCACAGCCACAACAGTTGATATGAATTCTACAGAAGATATAGAAACGTATGCAAGGGTGACTTACATTTGGTGAGATGGCACATACATGCATGGAGGTTTACATTTTTTCCAGTGCTTGCATGCACCTCACTTCTCATTCAACCCAAGCAGACAAACTCAGCTTTGTGGTACATGCACACTGAATGTTCATACAATGAGTTACACTTATACAGATTCCAGCCTGTCCAACTCAATTTGTGTCACAGCTGCACCCAACTACACGTCCATCTCGGACAAGATAGACCTGTCCCAGCCCACTTAGTTGATGCTTCTCCAATACAGTAAAACTGCTAGGGAGTCTTCGCACAGCTAGCATAATTTTATTTGATGAAAATAACGTTTCACACAATCAAGTCTCACTTATACAATGAAGAAGATAACATTATATACAATCAAGTCGAACTTAACAAAACAAAACAGACAGTATGTTTTTTAATGATATTTCTCAATAGAAGCATGTAAAGTGACACATTTTTTAGATGAGCCACTACTCTAAACAGTTTATGAGGATGATTTAAGTTATTAATTTGCAAGAGTACCATATATGCTCACGTATAAGTTGGATCTTGAAACCCGAAAAATCAATCATAAAATTAGACCCTGACGTATACGCCCGTTCAAAAATATGACACTTACATTTTTTTTTTTTAACATCTTCTTGCCTCCTCCAATCTCGCACCAGTTTCTTAGGCGCATCAAATTTTGTTGCAGCAGCGCAGTTACCAGTTTCTTTCGCTACTTCAGCGACATTTAATTTAAAACCAGCTTCATATTTTCTTCTGATCGAACACTCCATCGTAGATAAGGGACACTCTTACGATAAAGGTGTAAGAGGGTGTGAGATACAAAAAACACAAAACAATGCAAACTACATGTCTGGAAGAGAAGCTTGAGCAGGAGCAGTCCAAGAAGAACTATAACTATCAGCAAGCCAAAGAGTCCTCAGGACTCATCAAGTGGAGCTTGAGCCTGTGGCTGGGGGGGTTTGAAAATCAGGCTAACCCTATCTAAAGTAAACAAATGGAAAAGGTGATAAGCCTGTGGATTTTTATTTTCTCTTTTAGTTTCTAAGGTTATATTACACATGACCTTGCATATGCCTTTCTTTCTGTAAAAGATACTGGCCGCAATCCAGCTACCTCTCAAACAAATGTCAAAGGTTGCAAATAGTGCTCTTTGCATCCATGATAACTCAGTTTACAATAGTGGCCTTCACAAACATGAATGGAAAGAAAAATGTTGGCTTCCATTCAAAGCGGAGAATTCTGTGAGGCAACAGAATTACAGGTTTTATCAAAGGTAATGTCAGAATTGCACAGTTCAGTTCTTAGTTTATTTTTTAACACTGACACAGTGATGCCACACCTTGCTTTAAGTACGTGAGTCTTTCTGTTCTTCGTCTTTTCCTCCTCTCATAAGGAGCTGCTTCAGTGTGGTCTCTGTCCCTCTGGGTACTTCAGGCAGTCTCTAACCCTCAGGTTTTCTGCTGCTATTTCCTTATGAGTTTGGGTTGGGCTATTTTGGGTAAGATGGGTTTGAAGTGAGTGTTCCATACTTTGTTAGTTTTAGTTATTCCCAAAAATGTATTGTATTGTCATGTCATCTTCTAACTAGATAGCATGGGGTGCAAATTGGCATTGCCAAGTCACCTAACCTGAATGCCTTTGGACAGTGGGAGGAAACCCATGCAGATATGGTAGGAGAACATGCAAACCCTACACAGGGAGGACCCGGGACATGAACCCGGGTCTCCTTATTGTGAGACAGCAGTGCTACCACTGTGCCGACCCTGATGCTTGTATTGTCCTAGACCTAACTGTGTTCTTATATGTAATTGTTAATACAATTTTAACCATAAGAACAAAATCACAGTGATGTCACAAATGTCACCATCTTCAGATATCCGGTTACTGTGATACTGCATGTGACCAAGACATGTGGTACAAAAGCTGCATTACGAGGAAGTGCTGATTAGTTTTTAGCCTTTTAAAGAAAATAAGAAGCTATGGTTTTGACACATTTTATTTACTCAACATGTTCTGAGCTCAACGTACGTATTACTTTGTTGCTCCAACTTCTTCAACCCATCAAAGAAGAGCTCTGGTGGTTGTGCTGTAAATTACTTAGCAGCAGCCTTTGGTGCCTCTCCATGTTTAATTCTTTTTTTCTCTTCAGGTGTTTTTGAGGTTTTGGGTACAGGTAATAGTCAGAAAGGGGCCAGGTCAGATGACTAGGCTGGGTGTTTCAGCTCTTCAAAGCGTAGATGACAGCCATGTGAGGAGAGGCATTGTCCTGAAGAAACAAGACTCCCTTCAAAGGCTTGAGGTTTGGAGACCAGTTCCTATTTCATCTTGTCCAAAACTTAAATGTAGTACCGTGCAGTGATGGGTGCACCCTTTTCAAGGTACTCCACAAGAAGAATTCCATCTTTGTCCCAGAATACAGAAGCCATAACTTTGCCTGCTGATGTCTATGTCTTGAATTTCTGTGGACGAGGGAAAAACATTCTTTAAATTGTTCTTTGGTCTCTGGATCTTACATATGGATTGAAGTTTTATCCATAGCAACAAGCTAATTCACAAATCCTTCAGAATCCCTCCTAAAATGATCCAAAATGGCCTATGACGCAACAACTCGATCACACTTCTGCTCAGCATTGAGACATTTTGTAACACATATGGCTGAGAACGTCCTTGTGTCTACGATCTCATGAATGATGTAGCCTAAATGTTTTCAAAATATGGGCAGGGTCTCTGCTTTCTTTTTTAGCAGATATTCTTCGATCATCTAAGACATAGTTTGTTTTCTTTTTATTTAACATTTTATTGAATTTATTAAAAGCAAGTAACATTCCATACAAACAAGTCTAACTTCACAAAACTAAGTTCAAATCAACCCCACCCATAAGAAAGAGAGCTAGGCCAACAAACAGAGTAAAACTTTAAGAGTAGAGAAAAAAAGAGGAAGAAAAGCCTTTTTCACAATATAAATGCTTATACTAAAATCTTATTGATTGGATCCTGCCAGGTTTTAAAAAAGTTTTACACAGATGTTCTAAGTGAGAATTTGATTTTTTCCAATTTCAAATAGTATATAACATCAGTTACCCACTGACTTAAAAGAAGTAAGTTAGGATTCTTCCAGTTGAGCGAGATAAGTCTATGTGCCAATAGTGAAGTAACGGCAATCACAGTTTGTTTGTCCTTCTCCACTTTAAGCCCATCTGGGAGTACACCAAACACAGCTGTTAGTGGATTATGAGGGACTGTGACACTAAGGCTGTCTGGTAGGTATGCAAAGATTTTTGTTCAAAATATTGTTAATTTGGTGCATCCCCAGAACATGTGACCCAGTGAGGCTGGAACTTGATTGCAACGTTCACAGTTTGGATCTTGCCCTGGAAACATTTTGGACAATTTTAAACAAGAGAGATGCGCTCGATATATAATTTTAAGTTGAATAATTCTATGCTTTGCGCATATGGAGCTTGAGTGAATTCTGTGCATTGCTACTTTCCCCTCCATATCTGAAATGTTGAGTGAGAGATCTTTTTCCCACTGTACTCTGGGATATTTGAAAGGGAGGGACTGTAAAATGGTTTTTATATATTACAGAGATGCTGTCTGAGTCCTCAAGACTGATCAATATCTGGAATAGAAGCAGGTGGGAGGTGAGAAAAATTGGGCAGATTTTGTTTAGCAAAGTTTCTGATTTGAAGGTAGTGAAAGAAATGTGTTGATGGAAAGTTACATTTGGAGTGTAATTGTTCGTAGGATATGAAGACATTATCTATGTGCAGTTTACTAAGTGATTTAACCCCGTATATTTTCCAAATATTAAAAACTGAGTGCGTTTGAGATGGTGGAAAAGGTGGTTATTGTGCAGAGGTGCCACAGATAAAAACTTCTCTATCTTAAAATAATTTCTGCATTGGTTCCATATTCTGAGTGAATGAAGGACAATTGGGTTATTAGTATATTGGTGATAACTTGTATTTACTAGGGTACAAAGCAAGGAATATAAAGAGTTACTGCAGAATTGTATTTCTGTTGTGGACCAAGCCTGCGTATGTTCATCTATTTGTGTCAATATCCAGGTTTTTATATCTTGTATATTTGCCCCCCAGTAATACAACTGAAAGTTAGGTAGAGCCAAGCCTAAAATAAGCTTAGGAAGGACATTCATCTTGACAATGTTAATTCTTCCAGCTAAAGTGAGATGAAGGGTAGACCATCTATGCAAGCCTTGCTTAAGTTTGTACATGCAGAAAGCAAATTTTTGTTGATAAAGAGTTTTATGTTTATTTGTGATGTTTATCCTTAGCTATTTATGCTGATCTGCAATGATAAAAGGGAAGGTGTCCAATCTAATTTTGTGTGCTAGAGAGTTCACTGGAAAGAGCACAGTTTTATTCAAATTAATTTTGAGTCCAGAAATCTTTGAAATTCTGCTAGTGCTGTTAGGACTGCAGGCACAATATTTTGTGAATCTGATATACATAAACAGTGTCATATAATCTGCATATAGCAGGGGTGGGCAAAGTCATTCCTGGAGGGCCGCAGTGGCCACAGGTTTCTGTTCCAACCCAGTTGCTTAATTAGAAAACAATCCTTGCCAATAATTACATTTCATGGCTTGTTAGTGCTTTAACTCTGCTATGTCAAGTCATTCTCATATCCTAGATTTTTTTTTCCTTTCTAAGGATATCATCCAAATGATTTGAAGTCTAAAACAGATGAGTTATTCTCAGTGCTTCACTTTATTCTCTTTACTTTCCTTCCAAGTATTTAATTAAACCCAACAGTGCATGATAAATACACACAGGCGTAAATGGAAACAAGCTAAATGAAGAAATGCTGGTTTCTTTTGTCATTTGCATCTTATTGCTAATAAGGACCAATTAAAAACCAAGACTACAGCTGTTTAAGACTAAAATAAGCAATAAGGGTTCAAAATCTTAACGAGCGAGACAACTAAAGTGAAGCAGAAGTGTTACTTGAGCAATAAGTGCTTCTTATTAAGCAATTGGGTTGGAAAAAAAACCTGCAGCCATTGCGGCCCTCCAGGACTGAATCTGCCCACCCCTGGCATATAGTGATATTTTCTGTTCAAGTCCTTCTCTAACAATCCCCTTTATCTCATAAGCATTTCGAAAGTGAACTTCCAGTGGCTCAAAGGCGATTGCAAAAGGCAGTGGTGACAGGGGGCATCCTTGTCTAGTATAATGTTCTAGTTTGAAGTAGTCTGAAATAATTTTGTTAATACAAACTGAAGCTTCTGGGCTGGTATACAGTAGTTTGATCCATGGACAGATGTTCGGGCCAAACCCAAATTTCTCCAATGTAGTGAAAAGGTAGTCCCATTCAACCATATCACATGCTTTTTCTGCATCCAACTATAATAATATCTCCGGGGTGTTAGACTTAAAGGGTGAATATATTACATTAAAAAGGTGTTGAAGATTGGAAGCTAAGTGTCTGCCTTTAATAAATCCAGTTTGGTCTTGTAATATTACTGAAGGAAGCACGTTTTTAATCCTTCTAGCTAGGATCAACTTTGGAGAGTATCTTAACATCATTATTCAGAAGTGAGATTGGTCTCTATAATACACATTGTAATAAGCCCTTATTTTTCTTAGGAAGAACAGTGATTAATGCTTGGCGAAAAGTTTGAAGTAGAATTTTATTTTCTCTAGCTTCTGTAAATGTTGCTAATAAAAGGGGAGCTAACCTAATTGAAAATTTTTATAAAATTTTTCAGGGTAGCCATCAGGGCCTGCTGCTTTCCCACTCTGAAGTGAGTTTATACCATCTAGTAATTCTGAATGTGCCAGTGGTTAAACCAATTCTTCTGCACTGAGAATATCTAGTTGTGATATCTGTAATGAATCCAAAAACACATTAAATTGTGTCTTGTCTTCTTTAAACTGAGTAGAATATAAGGACTTAAAGTAGTCTCTAAATTTGTGTATTATATTTTATGGTCAATGATATTGTTTCTGTTTGTGTTGGTAATTGCTGGGATTGCATTGCAAACTTCCTGGTTGTGGATTTGTTGAGCTAAGATCTTATTAGTTTTCTCTCCGTGTTCATAGTAATGATGTTGTGATTTAAAAATGAGTTATTCTGTTTCTTTCATTGTCAAGAGGTTGAGCTCTGAATGCAGAGCCTGCGTTTTCCTATGAAGAGCCTCACTTGGACACCTGGCATGTTCTTTATCTATTCTGGTAATTTCACTGATTACCCCTGATACCTTCTTGGTTTACAATTTATTTTTGTGGGAAAAAAATTAAATGATCTGTCCTCTTAAGAAAGCCTTCCAGACTATTCCTGCAGAGACCTCTGTGTATGTATTTGTCGCTAAAAAAAATCGATTTGCTTGGATATAAACTCTGTACAGTTTTCTTCTGCTAATAAAAGTGGGTTAACCTGCCAGCTGCGAGATGAGTATGTGGGGCTGATTTGAGCTCCATGATCAGAGGGGTATGGTTGAAGATAACAATAGTGTCGTACTTGCAAGATTTAATCATAGGCAAGAAATTGTTATCTAGGCATAGTTTCTTAAAGTATGGGTCTTTGTGGGTTGCTGGCTTTTGGGTCGTGCAGAGTGGAGACTCAGCTTTGTGCTGGATGGGCATATGTCACATATGGTTTGTGAAGTGTCTTACAATGAGGTGCCATGGCCAGTTTAAACAATCAACTGTCCAACAGTCTGTGGAAATTCTCAAATTGGCAGTTGTCATGGACTGTGCCAGAAGAAGGGAAAGATTGGGTCACTAGAAAAAAAAAATTAAGAAACACTGCTCTAAAATCATAGAATGAATGGCATCAAATGGCATCCATAGGGCGTTCTTCATCTTCTGTACTGAAATGTCCTGTCCTAAATCAAGAAACTCAATTTTAGACAGTGGAGCTGAAGAGCACATATCACCTAATGTACCTGACATGTCATCATCAATTTGTTTCGCTGAGATTCTTTTTAAGAGCAAATAATATTTTTTTGGCATTAAATTTCCATTGCTTTGAGATATCTTCGTACTCCGTACAAAAAATGTAAATGTTAACAATCATGACATTTTGGCTGGAAACATTAAAGACAATGAGCTTTGATGTGATATAGGTTAGGTTATTCAAAAATAAGTCAAACAGGAAAAGCCAAAGACTTATCAGCCCAACCCCCCATATTAATGATGTCATGATGACCATGTTATAGGTGCTCGCTGATGTAGAGTGCCAAATGGATTCTTTTACTCTTTATATCGCTCTTTTAAGTAGCTCACTCTCTTTTAAAAGACCACTCGCTGTTGACACATTAGTTAGAATACTTTGTGTGGCTTGGGAGGTTTGACATTTTTATAGGCTCCCCTGCAGATGGCTCTGAAGCTGCTCATTTGAATGATGGAATGCCAGCTCATACTGAATACCCAGTTGATGTAACTTCTCAGTGCTGTTACATTATATACTGTCACCTTGCAAACTCAGGGGCATCTGAACATTAAAGACTTCTGAAGTTATTTTGGTGCTTGAGTTGTCATGTTTTTGTTAGGGTCTCAACCTTGCTTTTATCATACATGTGGTGTTGCATTCTCACCAGACTTGATGGACTCCTCATGTCTTTGTGCCTTGCATGTATGGCTGTATTTTATAGATATCGTAGTTCTGGGGACACATGAAGCTGGCCATTTAGGTAGGCCCCTGTGAGACCAAGCATCTGCATGCAGACTGTCCTGCTTGTTCTGAGGTGTAGAAGCATATTCGTTGGAGTACCAGCTCTTTGGTTGTCCATGTGACTGGGCCATGTGACATATATTTTTTGATTCTTAGTTCAACTTTTTTTTATCCAAGCAATGCTAATACATAAAGAAAAAAAGCAAAAGGTCACATCCAGTGGAAGCCACGCCAGAGGAATTTCTGTGACAACAAAAACAAAACAGTAGAAGCTGATGACTGTTCTCAAGTGTTGCAGTCGCTTACCACTAATTGAACAGCAGATTGGCATTTAAGTTTAAGCCATGGAAGCTGTGCAAAGCACACAATGTCACTTGTGTGGAATTGAGAACCATTTGCAGAACCCAGCAATAGCTTTAGGCTCCTCCACGCATGTTTCCATTTTACATAACCAAGTCAGGCCTTGCTATACAGAGAACCAATTGTCAGATTTAAAACGGGTGTGCACATTATTATGGAGAAACTTCCATGAACAGAAAAAAAATTACAGAAATTTATTTCAAGAAGGTATCACAGAGATGAAAGTGCCAAATAAAATTATAAACTTTAATTTGCTCCTCCTAAATAGATATTTGCAGCCAATAACGAGAGAGTGATGGGGTTCTGTGTTGCACACTGGGTGACCCAGCAGTTTCACATTAATTGATGAGTCTCTTAGAGCCAGGCAGAAAGGATTTTGGGGGGACTGGGAAAACTCCAAACAGACCATCTTTAATTTCTGCTATTAGGAAGAGAAGTTTAAAACTGCAAAGAGGGTTCCCCAGCCTACTGTTCTTCTTCATTTAAAGTTCAAAATTCAAGGGAATCATACATTTTGATGTACATAAGCATATCCCTTACGTTTTATCAGTCCCATGCAGATGTGTCCCATCTTCTTCAGCAGACCCCTTACACATGAAGATGAGCTTGTCCTGCTCTAAATCAGTTCTGTATTCATGGTTTAGTTAACCTCAACAGTAGGAGTTGGGCATTCTTGCTTGACCACTAAGGTGATCGGTAGGGGATGGCAACAACACCAAAACTGATTTATAAATAGTTGGTGAACTGGAGAAAATGATGTGGACCCTCTGGGACAGCCTTCTCAGCAGCCTAGGGGTTTATAGTTCATGTGGACTCACGTAATATTGTTTCCTGTTGATATAAGCACTGTAATTATTTTAAGGTTTAGAACTCTCTTGTATTAGTATACAGGGCCATTTCTAGACACCCTCTCTAGTGCCCTATGTAGGGATTCCTATCTTTATTTTGTTTAGAAAAATTTGTCTGGACCTGACCAGAACACAAAGAAATGTTTCTGTTGTGTGCCTCAGCAGCACCTGCTCTGTCTGCACTATGCACAGCACAATCTGTTGCCCAGAAACGCCCCAGGGCAACGCAACATTTTTTCAAACAGTACAGACCTACGAACCCTCGGACTCAAAGCGAATGTACAATTATATTATTTTACTAGCGATATTCAGACTCAACGTCTGATGACCTACACAGTTCAACAATAACACAAACAACAACAAAAATGATAATGATGCCAATAATAGTACTCCTCAAACTGTAACATAGAAGAGACAGACATGGCAAAATAAAATTAAATGATCAAAAGGTTAACAGGACTGTAGCTCTTGAGTGAATTGCTAAAAGCTGATTTAACCCAAACTATGATCGTCTCCTAAATGGACATACATTAAAACATGTTAAACTTAGCAAATATCGTTCTCTGTTGCTCATCACCATTTGTGAGATTCGCTCTGGGCATGTTAAAGCAGTTGTGATTTTTTTGGATGGGTAGATTTGCATACATAAGCATTTGGTAAATAGGAATTACAAGGGGGCTCCGCCCCCTGCTCGCTTCGCTCGCCTACCCCCGGAGTTTTGAACCCGTGCCCGCTGGGTAGCCACGAGTGAGGATGATGCACGTTTAATACGGAGAGCATGCCCGTGTCACTCCGGGGCTCTCCACTGTTAATTAATTATATCCAGGCAAGCGCGTGTTTGTATCTCGGTAGCTCGAGGTGTGTCGTGTTGAACCCGTGCCTGCTTTGCTTATGCAGTTTGAGACGCGCATTGTAGGAGTTCACGTTCATTAGATCTACGCAGTAGTGCCACTCACAATATGGCGGCAAAGCCTGCGCATTCCGTATTATGTCGGTTCTTACCATGCTGTGTAGGAGCATTTGCCTTTTGTAATTTACTGGGCTTTGTGACGCCCGATGTAGGCGCCTGAACCTTCAGGGTCCGTATCCACTGTGTGGTGTGGACGTTAAACTGTCGATGGTTCTGCCTTTATATTGTGTATGTCGGTGTGCATGTGTTTAGTGGCTAGGTTTTTTTGTAGCTGTTGCATTCCAGGTTTCATCATCTGTAACCAGCTCTCCATGTGTTTGTCCCCGTTCTTTAATCCCTTTATTAAGTTTTACTTTGCTTTCTATTCTGTGTTTTATTTCTGACCTCGCTTTATCTTGCTTACGGCATGTCAAACAGTTCGTAGTGTCTGTCGTTTTACTGTGGGGAGGGGGGCTTTGTTTTGTAATCTGCTTTCTATTTGTTTGTTTCTGTTCTTTAACCTCTTTATGACATTTTAGTTTGTTTCCTACTTTGACGGTTTGTAGTCTGTCCCGTTTTGCTCTGGTGCGGGAGGGGGGCTTTTGGGGGGGCTTTGTGTGTTGTCTGCGCACGTGGGTAGTCTCTCCCGTTTTACTCGGGGGGGGGGGGGTGTGTGCTTTGTTTCTTTAATCCCTTTATGAAGTTTTACTTTGTTTCCTACTTTGTGTTTTATTTCTGACCTCGCTTTATCCTTTGTGTGGTGGTCGTGGGTCTGAATCCTCTTTTTTGTGTGGCATGGGTTTGCGCTTGCGTCTGAATCCTTTTTTCTTTAGCGTCCTCATGAGGGGGGGCATGGCGCTGGCGCCTGCGCAGTACGTCTTTTGCGTCCACGGGCAGGCAGGTCCCTGCATCCATATCCGTTTTACCATTCTCGGTTAGTAATATGGATAGGTAAAAATTCCTATTTAAAGATAATCATGATATTCTCAGTTTCAATTAATATTGTAATTATGCTAAGTTTTCAGTTTATTTTATTAGTTTAAATGACATGTATATGTTACGATAATATCTTAGTTAAAAAAATAAAAAAAAAATGTATATGTAGAATTTCACCATCATCGAAAGGCAAACTTTTATTTGGTGGTTTAAATAGATAACTATAGATAGCATTTCACAGTTTTGGCAATAACTTGTGTTTACTTCTTACTTTTCTTCAGAAAAATGTTAGTAGTAAGACTAGCAATACAACCCGATTCCTACTTATTTTCTGAAATGGCACCACTCAAGAGCTTATTTTTCTCCGACAGTCTTGTAAACAGACGTTGCTATAACTTAACATTCTCAAATTGAGAATACAAGGTCCTTTGAGAAACTGGTGCGGAGTCATGTCATCGCTTGTCTGCCAGTAGACCTGGACCCATTTCAATTTGCTTATAAAGCAAAGAGATCCATGGAGGACGCTGTGGCCACAGCCCTTCGTGCTGCCCTGACCCACCTGGAGCAGCAGGGGAGTTACACCAGACTGCTCTTTGTGGACTTCAGCTTGGTGTTTAACACCATCCTCCCACAACAATTGGTGTCCAAACTGGCAGATCTGGGACTTCCATCACTCACCTGCAGTTGGATACTGGACTTCCTGTCTGGTCGGTCCCAGACGGTCAAGCTCGGTCCCCACACCTCCACTGCTCTCAGCCTCAACAGCGGGACGCCACAGGGTTGTGTGCTTAGCCTGCTCCTCTACATCCTCTACACATATGACTGTGTTCCCACACATCACAGCAACAAGATCATAAAGGTCGCAGATGACACAATGGTGGTCGGACTCATCTCGGGCAAGGAGCGTGAGCTGGCATACAGGGATGAGGTGGAGCAGCTGTCAGAGTGGTGCAGAGTCAATAACCTGTTCCTCAACACCACAAAAACAGAGCTTGTTATTGACTTTAGAAAAAAACAAAACTGACATCCAGCCACTCATCACTGGTGGGGCCTGTGTGGAGAGGGTCCCGGTTATTTCAGGTTTCTGGGCGTTGAGATGGAGGATGACCTGACCTAGAGCGCCAACACCAATCAGGTGCTGAAGGAGGTGCAGCAGAGACTGTATTTTCTGAGAATCCTCAGAAAGAACCATCTCCCCAAAAATCTGCTCCTTGCCTTTTATCACTGTTCCATCGAGAGTGTGCTCACGTATGGACTGTGTGTGTGGTACGGCAGCTGCACTTCCTCAGAAACGAAAGCGCTCCACAGGGTTGTCAGTACAGTGGAGAGAACAATTGGTTGTACCCTCCCCACTCTGGAACAAATCTACACCTCCCGATGCCGCAAAAAAGCAATAGACATTTCACAGGATTCATCACATCCCGGTTATTGCTTCTTCCAGCTTCTGCCATCGGGCAAGAGATACAGAGCAATGAAAACTGGGACAAACCGCCTTAAAAACAGCTTTTATCCAAAAGCAATCATGGCCCTGAACTCAAATAAAACTACTCCATATCATTCTCTAAATGTGCAGTATGGACCTTAAGTCAACCAGTACAATTTGTACATTTAACCAGTGCAATTTGTATATATTTGTAATGTACTTTTATTACTATTCCTTTTCTTGTTTTTTAACTCTTATGCCTTACACTGAGTCGACAGCACCTTCAATTTTGTTGTTCTTTTGTAAAAGTGACAACGATAATAAAGATCTATCTATCTATCTATCTATCTATCTATCTATCTATCTATCTATCTATCTATCTATCTATCTATCTATCTATCTATCTATCTATCTATCTATCTATCTATCTATCTATCTATCTATCTATCTATCTAAATACTTCGCTGTCCCCAGGTCTCAATGTACAGGTCTGGCAGTGATGATTCCTCTCAAAGCAAAGGGGGTGGCGGGGCACCATTTGCAACTTCACCTAGGACAGCAAAAATCCTAGAACTAGCTCTGTTAGTATACATCATGTTGACACTTGTAAAAGCTGCTATGTTACACCTGGGCATGGACAGACAGCAGACAGTTTGCTGCATTCGGGGCTCTTCGTCGAAACGAGAATTCTCTGTCGGTTTAATTCATTTCCAAAGGGATAAATTCAAGGTAACAAGTTTGTAAAAGATATTCTTATGGACACCGAACGACATGAGCATTGTTGACATGTTTAAACACTGCAAGCTGGTACGTTACACCAGACAGTTTGTTATGTTGTGCTTGGGTACAGGAAGCGGAAAACTGTTAAAAAGCCTCTAAGCCAAAAACAAAACAAAGCTTGTTCAATATGTATAGGGCAAAACAAAAACTTCAGTAAAACCGACTAGAGAAACCTGAAGCAACCATGTGCAAAGACAGAACCAGAGACAGTAAACTAATTACAAAGCAGGGGTCAGAGCCAGTAAATCCAATATCAAACAGATCACAAACAAGACGCAAAACCACAAATCTAACGCCAGAGCTGTTGAGCCTTCTTTAGCTTTGGCCTAAATGCTGTTGGGGTTGGACAGTATTTCAGCTGCCTTATTAGGTGGACCCGTCTCTTTAGGCCCTAAACACAATACTCTGGTCAGACAAGGAGAACTAAGACATAGACACTAAACATAAAATTGAAAAATAATTAATAAACAACACCATATTAAATATATCAACTATATACCATCATTCCAGTTCCCAAGATGTCGGCAGCAAAGTGTTTAAATGACTCTCAAACCAATAATTATAAAGTGCTTTGAAAGATTGGTACCCTCACTCATAGGACCCATCATCCCCCAGATCTGGACCACCATCAGTTTACTTACTGTGCAAGCTGATCTACAGAGGATACACAGTCTCAAATGCACCCCACATGGTTTTAACATACCAAGGACAGCCATGTGAGGGGGGCCATTTTCTGGACTTTAGCTCTGCATTTAATACCATAACCTCTCACAAATTAGTTAATAAATTGAGCAACCTGGGTCTGGACTCTTCTGTTTGCTCCACAGACCACAGTGTGTCATGATTGGAAATCACAGTACTTCTGATCTCATCCTGAACATGGGAACTCTGAAGGACTGAATGTTGTGCCCAACGCTCATTCTCCCATCCAATATCATAATTAAATTTGCTGATTGCACCACAATAGTTGGAATAATCTCAGACGGGGAGAAATGAAGTGGAACACTTAACCTAGTGGTGTAAGGACAGCAATCTGGTCCTAAACACCAACAAAGCAAAGCCGATCATCATAAACTTCAGAACAACTAAGAAGGCAGACCACATCCCCCTCCACATTTATGGAGAAGTAGTGGAATGTGTGCAGAGCATCAAGTTCCTTTTACATAAGTTTACATGACAAAACAGCTGACATGATCCCTTGGCATCTCTTATTGGGTGATAAAGGCCCCAACAGATACTCTAAGTCCTTAGAAAACTTCCTCAACAACTCTTGGTGTACTTCTATCACAACACCATCGAGAGAATCATCACCTACTGCATGACTGTGTGGTACGCCAACTGCATGGCGGTCGAGGTGAAATATCTACTTTGTGTGGTGAAGGTGGCACAGCGAATCATCGGGATGGGCCTCTCACAGCTGGGCAGTGTCTTCGTTAGCCGACTGAAGAAGAAGGATAGCAGCATCAGTAGACACACAACACATCCTGGACATTGATCTGCTACCATCTGGTAGGTGGTATAGGGTCATATAATTCCACACAAACAGACTAAAAAGTAGTTTCTTCTCAGTGCTGTGGCCTCCATCACCTGTTGCCCAACTGCTGAGAACTGAACTTTAAATCCTACCTTGGACTCTTATTATTCATACACGCAATACAGTCCCAAAAGGCTCAATATGTATATGTATTGCTAGTTATTATTTAGCTGATCTTTATTTTGTATGTAGTGTGCTGCGTGAGTCCCTGTCTTGCACCCCAAAACATGAGGCTGAGTCTCAGTACTTTAGCAAAACCAGCTTTATTCAGCTTGAAACAGGAACAGCAGGGTGATTTATTACAGCGGGAGCTACCACTCTCCTATACACAGACACAGTAAATGGGCAGAGTCAGGGCCAGGTTAGTTGGCAAATTATACTGTTCCCTGCATTTATAATGTTCCTGGCATCACTCATCGGTGACAGGCACTTATAGCATATATCTCGATCAGTTCATAGTTGTTTCTGTGGCACTATGCTGTTGTGCTGCGAACCTATGGTTGCCTCAGCAACAGAGAAGTAGTCCTCCAAAGATGCGGCAGTCACGCATCGACTTGTTGTCCCATTTGTGAAGGGTCCTAAAAGAGTTCAGAAAACTCACAATAGATACAAATTTGAGTTATTTTCCTTTGACATATTGTCACTTTTATGAGAGATGTCATACTGTGGTGGAGTGATAATTTGCATATTAGTTGATAAATATTTTGTATGTCTGTATTTGTAAGTCAGACAAAACGAATGTATTATTAGTGTTTCAGGAGGAATGTTTTATTTCATTGATGAGAACAGCAATGATTTGATGACTAACTAACCAACCCCCGAGTCTTTAGGACTGACTCAGGATGTGAAATTTATTGGAGGGTATGTGCATCACACCAGATTAGCAAGGGTGACTATGTTGAGACTTGGAGCCTACAAGACATCCCCCCAGGAAGGCCATAAAACTACCTACAGTAGCTGGCCAGGTTCAGCTAAACAAATGGTATCCAGTACTTGAGGACAGGCATGAAATGGCAGCGTGTGCACCCACTGGTCTGAAGTATGACTGCTTGGGTTGGCTTTGAATCAGAGGCCATTCTGAATTATGACACCCTATTGGCCTAAAGATTTGGACAGAAATGTATAAAATCGGTTGCTTCACCCATTCCTCTCTTGCACCATGGCCATGAAGAGAAGACAACGAGGAGCACAACGTGATAGCCACAGTAAAATTGGTGTGCAGCCTGCCCTGAAGAAAGCTGACTAGAAATGAGACTTTTGAGTAACTAAAAGTCTGTGTGCTGCCTGAAACTACACATCTGGCATTTATCAGGTTGTATGGTTGCCAATATTGACATGCACTTTGCTTCATTATTATTATATTATGAATTTTATCAATAATACATTATTTAAAGTTGTAACTTAACTTCTGCCTGTCATTTTACTCTATGCAATTGCCTGAGGTTATAGATGTATACGGGAATGTGGGGAAACATTCTAAAGTACAATACCTTATAAAGAGTGGTAAGTCTAGGGGATTTGACGGATTCTGGTAAGGCCTATACAATAAAGAATACAAAAGGGGAAAGTAGGACTCTACCCAGACAAACGCATACCTAATTTCATTGTATGATGACTTTAAAGAGTTCTAATTTGAATTCAAATTCAGAACAAAACCCAAATAAAATTAATAACAAAATATAAAAAATACAACAAAAATAGCATTTTTATTAGTCTTTACAGGGTCATTCCCTCATTGACTGCTGTTAACGTTTGTTCGTGTCTCTTCTGATGGTGGATTTTCTACAGAGGAATGTTGGAGGTGCTCTTGCTTCTCTTTGGATTGTGGATTTGCTTTTATGTTCTGAGATTCTGATTGTGGATTTTAAATGAGTTTTGTTTCTTTGCGTCTACCTGTAGTATGTATACCCTTAAAAAACAAGCCAAAAGCATTATTATGTGTAATAGAAACATGTAAGTACCAAAATGCCATCATAAATACAGTAAGCTAGCTATACCTAGTGTCAAGTGCTGTACTAATACAGATTTACTATTTGTGATTTGTATCATTTGTTTTGATACAGTCACTAACGCACATAGGAACTGCTCAAGCACATGTCCAGGGATTTTTTTGTATTATTTTTTCTGATGCTTGTGCATAACAGGATAGAATGTCAGTGCCTGACCGGCATGATCAACACTGCCCATTGTGTTATTGTAGATGACCACGGAGCATGCCTCATTGACTTCACCATTTCTCATTGACAGTTGCTGAATTGTGAAAAGTGATTAGCAGGCAGAAGTCTTTCATTTCACAGACATTTTGTGTTTTTGCCACACAGCTACTGCACTAAGCTGCTTGATGCATCCATACGTCACTAGGTATATCACGGCAGTTTGAAGCAAAATCTCAAGCAGTTCAGGTGAAGTGTAGAATCTATGTTATTATAAGTTAAGGGTCCACCAGTGACAACACAGATGATGTAGTGACACTGCACTGACTGTACTTGACACTCTACCTCGTCCCTCTGACAGTGTAAAGTATTGAGTTCTGGATGTGCCCAGAACTTGCTTTACAGAGCATGTAGAACTTGACATCAAATTGGGTCCATTTGAATGCGATGAACAGCCTTCTTTTGTAATCTATGAGACTTTCATTAATAATTGCATCATGATTGGGAACATATACTGTATCTTTTACAGATTTTCGAAGATTGCCTGATACACATCACACAATTTGCACATTTTCGGTACTGGATGATGACTTCATACTCATAGTCATATTTATTAGTGAAATTCAGGTATTTCACAATGAATGAAAAAATAACATAATTTTGCTGAAAATAGGTGTCTAAAACAATTGCTTTATAGACCAGTACCAACTCTGGACTGGTTTGTTTATTAAACCCTGCAGAATAAGCAGACTGAAAAACACCCACATGTCATCAGCAGTGACAAGCTTCCAGCAACTGAGACAAACAAATGGATTACTGTGACTTTTTTACACTGCTTAGTTCATTTCAACAACTGTCTTCTCCACCAGACTATTATCAACAAATCATAAATAGTCCAGATAATCATGATCAGCAGACATCTTTGGATCAGGATTACCCATAAATGGGCAACAAGGAGGTGCAGGATTGTCAGCAGTCATATAAAGCCAACACAAAACACAAACATCATTGAAATTTTAGAGGTCAGAATAGCTGAACAGTTGTCAGTTTCATTGTTCGTGTCATTATCATTATCACTCAATTTGAGCAATGGCTCAGTGTCAGTTTGCCCTAAAACTGACTTTACGTTTTTTCGTTTGCCATTGTGTTTTTGGTTAATGGCTCTGCCCCACTCAGGAATAGTGATGAGCTACCATCAAGTGGCAGAACACATAAAATAATTTATGATTTTTTTCATGATTTTATTTCATCTACTACAGGTTAGCAGAATACTGGCTTAACTCTGTAAAGTAGATCATTACACATCACCCCCAGGCTGACTCTACCTTAACTGTATTTACATAAAATTCAGCGTCAAGCTTGTTGAAGTTGAATCTTACTTTAACCAGGTTATATTTTGGCTTTTTTCTTGTTTTGCTTTCGGAATAGTTTTGTAAACAAAACCTCTAAACCATTAAAGAGCTCTTTTTTTATTATTTCTTGATAGTTTTTGTGGTTTCTCTACAGAGAGGCTGAAGGTTTTCTGGTTGTTGACTCTTTTGCTCACCACTCCCTTCTGTTAATTTTCCTAATAAAAGAATCATTTTTAGGTACATTAGCATGGGTAGAAGGGTTACTTTAAGAGTGTGCACTCTGTATAAAAATATGTGTGTGTAACTGGAACCTGGGAAACCATAAAATCAATTAATGAATTAGTACAGCAGTGAATGAAGAAGTCCAAAAAAGAAGGAAACTGTCAGTGTCAATGTTGTGAATAATGGAACATTACTCCGGAATAAATATAGGGTTAAGTTGATAGGTAGAAGCAAAGTTGCTACTTTGGCAAAAAAAACAAAACAAAATCTTGTGAAGTAAAACTGTAACTGAGAAACTAAACCTGCAAGTGCCCTTTAGGGGGCCTCATGAAGTCCATTTTACTGCCTTGAAGAAATTGGCAGCCCTCGCCCTGAAAGGCTGTACATTTCAAAGCATTCTCTTCATCTGAGGTCAATCCTTGCCCCTTATGGAACTTATTTATTAATAAGACAGCTTGCGTCAACAGTCACTCTGCAATCTGAGAAATAACCCAAAATCTGAATTTCATTTTTCTATGAAAGTCTGTCATGATTTAACCAGAGCTCCATAACCTGGTCTCTGTTTTCTTCATTTTTAATTTGTTTATTTTGCTGTTTTTCTTGTTGATCTTGTCATGTTGGTTTTCTATGTTAACGTTTCAAACATTTTTGATATTTTTTCATTATTGTTTTCTGAATTACTGTGTTATTATTAAGTATGATCATTTAGTTTGTTACTTACTGTGTTATTGTCCAAGCGTTTTATAGGTAGAGCCCAAGGGGGCAGGGCCCCCAATTCTGCAACTGTGCTGGCTATCTGTGGCACCTAAAAGGCCCTGACATTGGGTGGGGCATTCATTTTTCCATGTTGTGATATTTGCTTCCTCTTTCAACCCTTTTTGGATCATTCCATAAATCTTTTCACCATTTTTTTCTGTTTTTTTGGAATTTTTGATTGGCTATTAGATATTTACTTCTGGTTATCGTGTATGTGCTTTGTTTGTGTATATTTTTAAGTTCCTGTTAAATAAACTTCATTATAAAGACTATTGTTGTTGTTTCACTTGGGCCAGGGAGGCTTTAATGGTTCCCTTCTCTCTTTGGGATTTATATCCTTCATTTACAGCTTACAGAGCCAGGCCTTCTTTGAGTTTTGAGACATGTTTTGAGGTTATTAGGTATTTTTGAAGAATTGGGGCCCAGAAATCACAACAAAAGTCCAAAATATTCTTCTTATCTTAAAATCCTTCAATAAAAGAGAGGCCTCTTTTAGTGCATTTGTCATCAGTCTTTTTAGGATTCTGAGGACTTAATTATTGCTTTCTCCTTAAACAGACCTCCAGTTTAGGTGCGAAAAATATCAGTAAAAGCTAACTCAGTGCCCTGTTGCAGCTGAAGCCTTTTATCCTGAAGAATCTGTTATTTTGTTTTTCTTCTCAGTGTCCTGCTGTCTCATTTGGCACCACTGCTGTTTTTCCCAGCTGCTCCCCTGCCCTTGGAAAGGCATCTGTAATGTAATCAATGGATGAAATGACTCTGTTGTCAAATTGGACAGCCCAGCATTGATTCTGTTGTAGAATTTCCAGAAGAGGTGGTTCGCCAGTTGCCTGAGGTCTCCAGGGGTCTATGTCCAGCTGTTTCTCACTGTTATATGGTGCCCTAAAAAACTCACCAACTACTTAGCACAGGGGTTCCCAAACTCCTGAGGACTCACTGTGGCTGCAGGTTTTTATTCCGGCCAAATTCATAATTAGCGATAATAATAGATCTCTTTTATTTAGAAAAACACAGCAATATGATTTTTATATTTATAAGACTAAATATTTCTACTTTTGCTTTAAACACTTGCCTCTCTTTGTTGTTTTGTTATTTTCACTTTGTGCAGTTTGCACCCTTCTCTCTATCCTAGTAATGATAATTAAAATAAACAGAATGATGAAAGGCTGCCATAAGTTAAGCTTCAGACCCACTAATTAGTAGATAACAAATTAAACATTCAGAACACCTAGAAAAGCAGGCAGAAAATTGTTAAAAAGTAAAATAAAAAATCCCCTTATAAGTGCTTAGTACATTTTAATAAAAAATTACCAAACTTAATTTTGCTATTTCTCCATTGACTCCAAAACACAGAAACTGGAAAATAACAGCTCACTTAATTGGGCATTAAATATATTATAAAAGAAAATCTTGAGACAAGATTATTGCCAAGAGACTTTTTCAAGTCCCGCCCTCCTCTCAACCATTTTCAGCCACGCCCACGGTCCTCTCACCTCTCATTCGTGTGAATGCTTTTGTCAGACACAGTTCCAGCACTCTCAGCTCTTTTACATTTTTATGTTTTCCTCACTTTCAGTTCCCAATAAAAGAAGACTGTATTATGTCCAAATCCTATTGAAGAATTTTATCCCAAAGGGTTATCAACAGAAGAAATGAGTACACGGGCAATCCTAGCACCGAGAAACGATGAAGTTAAATGAATTTACACGAAAATTGTTAATTGGTTACACGGCAAATTGGTTAAATGTGTATCAATAGATTATGCTGAAGCAGTTGGCATTGATGGTGCGGAAGATGAAAACATCAACTTACAATATCCTGTAGAATATCTACAAGCATTAACACCATCCGGTCTTACTGTTGAAGGAAGGATGTAGCGTAATGTTATTGTGACATTTATGTATGAGTGATGGGCTATGCAATAGAACAAGATTAGTTTTAATTGGTCAAACAATTCTGACATGTAACATTTTAACAGGTGACAAGAAAGGTAATGTAGTACATCTTCCGCGGATAACATTAGACACCAAAGGAGATCTTGATATGCCATTCGTATTAAAACGTTTACAGTTTCCCATTAGAATAGCTTTTGCTATGACAATTAACAAATCACAGGGACAAACATTCAAAATAGTCAGTTTATCTTTAGAGAGAAAGAAGCGATATTCACTCACAGGAAGTTATATGTTGTGTTCTCACGATGTATATCCAAACACGGAATCAAAATTCAATGCGATATTGACGAAAAGTTAATTCCAAGTATTGTTTTTACTGAAGTTTTACAATAAAAGTGTAAGTTTAAAAAGTATTTCCTTGTTAATTTCAAAGCCAAACAGAACAAAAATGTATAACTCAATGAAGACCTCTAACACAAAATGAAACATAATTTTCTTTCAATTTATTACATTTTATTATTTTTTTACTATGGTTAATTACTCACTGTAATGTGAAATAGTTAGTTCTACTATGCATATGTAACAGTCAGTCAGCCAGTCAGTCATTTTCCAACCCGCTATATCCTAACACAGGGTCATGGGGGTTTGCTGGAGCCAATCCCAGCCAACACAGGGTGCAAGGCAGGAACAAATCCCAGGCTGGGCGCCAGCCCACCGCAGCATATGTAACAGTTCCCATGAAAATAACAATCTGTTTAAATTGTACATCCGCTTACCCATGTGTGAGCGGCAGAGCTGCGAAGTGGCTGGCGCATAGCGCCCACCCTGGCATTGGCAAGAGAAGCAAGCAGGGAGTAGAGCCCCCTTATATATATATATATATATATATATATATATATATATATATATATATATATTGTAGCAAATAAGCCCTTTGTCCACCTCTTGAACCCTCAGGTACCACTCTGAACACCGGATGAAAGTATAAATATTCTTTCTTTTATTATTAAACGGTGCACAAAGCACGCTCCCTACCACACTATTCATAAACAATTACTCACAAAACCAATACAATCCTCCACTCCCAGACACTTCGCCCTCCTACCTCCCAGCTCAGCTCAATGTTCTGGGCTTCCCAGAGTCCTTTTATAGCTCCTGACCCGGAAGTGGTTCCAAGCACAACCCACAAGTCCATTTCCTTCCGGGTCAGGGCAAACAGTCCTCTTCTTCATCCCGGGAGCACGTCGCTTCCTCCAGTCACGTGACTGTGATGCACTCCCGGGTTATAGGGCATGCAAGAGCCCACTAGCTCCCCTACAGCGACTCCTGGCGGCCCCCAAGGTATCCAGCAGGGCTGTGTACAGAAACTACAAAGTCCATGAGGCCCTGCTGGAGCTCGGGGCACCAATATGCTGTCCGGAGGGCTCCTCCTAGCGGCCTGGGGGTGAGGGCCGGACTGGAAAGCCGGCAATCCTCCACAATATATATATATATATATATATATATATATATATATATATATATATATATATATATATGGTTATGCGTGTGCATATAGGAGACAGTTTAAGGGCTCTGGTGATGGTAATTATCTGCCGCTCCAGGGGTTGGCGCTGTGTGATAATACCTTCTCTTTTCCTCCATCTGTAGATCGAAAGATTGACAGCTTTTCCACTACTGATGTTGCTTCTGATGTCCAGTCCCCTGGACCCACTTCTTCCTGCTGGAAATCGATCGGAAGCAATGTTTTCCTCAGTGCTAATAATCGTGTTTGCTTTCTTTTTCAAAATCTAGTTATACGCCTCATGGGTGCCCCAACATTCTGTTGTGTCTGCTTGTTATTACAATATATTGTCAAAAAAGACAGTGGTTGGCTGGCATCCTGACCATGATCAGGAGGTTCCCTAGCCAGGCACGATACCTAGGTAATGGAAGTGGGGAAGGAGACCATAACAGCAACTTTCTGGCAGGTCACCCATATACACACCCACAGGGCTGCAGGGGAGTTAGAGTTTTAATGGGCAGCCCTGCTGGGTCTCATGGGAGCCACCAGGTGGAGCTGTAGGGAGGGGGTTTCCTCATTTTTAGGAAAGTTCTGCCTGATTTGGAAGTGCTGCCTGGATGCAATGCGGTAGCACCAAAAGTGCTTCTGGTTTCGGTATAAACAAATTCGCTCCTCCTCATTCGAGGGGTCAGAGTCGTAAAGCAGAGTCAGAAGAGAAAAAAGAGAAAGAGAAAAGGAAGAAGACCTTTTTTGTAATTGTGCTTGTGCAACTTGTGGAGAAGTCTGGGAGGAGTATTTGTGCACAGTGAATCATTTGTTTAAGCCTGGAATTTGTGTAGTTGCAGTTGTGTTTGGGGTGTGGGGTGCTGCAATGCCCCCTACTGGTCACAACTGGTGTGGTTGACAGGATTTTTAAGCCGTCTCTTAGGCAGGAACCTGCATTTAGTAATTCCCTGTGACCAGATCACCCCGACCAACTATACAAAGAAGCTGTGCCAGGTGGACAAACGTGGGTTTACATGCATTATTAACTCAAAAGAACGTCACAGTGGCACAGTGTACTTAGGTTCAATCTCGTAAGTGCTCAAACTGCAGGCTTTGCATACTCACAACTATAAACTTAATTTTGCCCACCCATGTGTATACTGTAAATATTTAATATAATGCTGTACAGTACGTATCTATATTTAGTGATGTGACCATACAACTGCTGATGCCTCAGTCTGGGATCATTGAGTGTTTCTGGTCTTACAACATCCTATACTCTCCTCCAGGTGACCCCACCAGGGTTCATCAGACCCCAGCCTGTGTCCTGATGGCTAGCTACTCTGCCTCTCCTGAGCCATAGTCATCTTGAGGCACTCTCTGCTGCTTCGATGGTACTGTGGATGGCTCTCCTCCTCCTCTCTTCTGTGATGCCCAAACTGACCAAAGAATGGGCTGCAAATCTCCTGGACCCAACCTCCACTGGGAGACACCAAGCTCTCTATCCTGACTACTGACACATGCTAACCAGTTCCGCCTACTTGGAAAGCTTACTGTTGAAGTCTTCATCCAAACAATCTTCCCATGGCACTGTTAGCTCCAGAAGAACAACTTGCTTGGTGAAGTCAGACACCAGGACTATGTCTGGTCAAGCGGTGGTGGCTGCAATGTGGCTGGGGAAATTCAGCTGCCATCTGAGATCCACCAGTAACTGGCATTCACCAAGATGGCTGCAGATGATGATGTCTTGGCAAGTTGGGACTGCTTACAAAGGTGATGGTCTTCTTAGGGAGTTGGCACCACTTCACCCACTCAAGTCCTGTGCTGGTTTCTTCAGCGATGTTCTTCAGGACCTGATTGTGCCTCCATCGATACCTTCCCTCTCCAAGTGTCCTTGTACAGCTGCTGAGGATGTGTTCTAAGGTTCCTCTCTTGGAACACAGTGGGCATGCTGGTGACTCTGCTATGCCCCATGTGTGCAGATTTGGCGAGCTTGGTAGCACGTCATATACTGCCTGGATGAGAAAACTAATGCACTGAGGCTCGGCTTTCCAGAGCTCAGACCAAGTCACGGTCTTCTTAACCTCATTTTCCCATCTCGACCAAGCTCCCTGATGCTTCATTCCCACAGCCTTGCAGGATCTCCTCTCCACCACTGCTGCTCTCACCTCCTCCTGCACTCATTATTGTCTTTTTATATTCTTCTAATGCACTGTCTTGGAGTCCAGCAACTAAACATTTCACTACATATTGTACTATATACATGTGACAATTAAGACTGGATTTGATATGATATAATAATAATGAAATAATAGTAAAGCGACAGGCTCCAACCTCCAGTTTTACTTTTTTGTGTAACTGCTAGCACCTGCAGCATTAATCCCAGTTAACACTATTGTCCTTTTCTCCTTGATGCCATATCAAGATTAAAATACTGTTGCTGTTAAATAATCATTGGTGAGTGCTTTGTAATTTTAGGGCCTTATCTGGATCTGTTTGCCTTACGTCCAGTGAATATTGCATAGAAAAAAACAAACTGGCCGTTATCTGCACCAACATTAGCAGCAATTCATTTTCCAGGCACATCTGAGTGACGTTCTCAAACTCTCCATCTGGCACAAGTGATGGGCTACAGGTTTACGGTACGTTAAGGACACCCTGCTCCATACCTTCTGCCTTCATACAGGCCTATGTTTTAATATATTAGTAGGGTGCTTTAGGAAAATTTAAGTTTTTCTGATTAGTAAATTATATACTGCATACAATGACTTTTTTTTCTAGCAGCTTATGCCTTTAGTGTAGCGCTACAATAAAATTAAAAAGTAATTCCAATAATGTATTTTAATTTTTTATTTATTGACAGAAATGTTTTGTCAGCTGCAGAGCATTATAATTCCTTTGAATATGGAACTGGTTCAAGTTTCGCTGTTTTGTATATTTTTAGTGGGAATGCTCCAGTTTTACTAAATGAGCAAGAAATTTCACAATCAGAGCACAGAGGCTGACTTTCCATCTTCATTTGCTTATCCACAATCTCCACCTAGCAGCCAGTTTGTGCTTTTATGAAGAGAAGTTAAAGAAGATAGCAGTTGTATTGCTCACACTTAAGCACCACAAAGATCACAGCATTGTCAGCAAAGTCAAGATCAGTGAATCTTTCTTCACCAACAGATGCCCCACAGCCGCTGGACCCCACGACCTTGCCCAACACCCAGTCCATGCAAGCATTGAACAGAGTAGGAGCAGAACACACCCGTAACGAACCCCAAAACCTCTTCCCGGATACCACAGATCCCTGCACAAGCCAATTAAAAACAATTGAATATTTCAAAAAGGGAGAGGAACTGTAAAACCTTTGGCCTAAATACCAAAAAAATTTTTTTTTAAAAGTTTAGTAATAAAAAAAATTCAAAAACCAGGACAAAAACATAAGGAAACTGAAATGAATCCAAAAGGTTACGTGATAAAGTCAAATACTCAACCTACGCAACCACACAACGCAAATTATTTTAATGATGGGACCAGAAGATGAGACTGTCGCAGTAGAGGCCTTTGTCCACCTCTCGGACCCTCAGGTACCACTCCAAACACGATGTAAAAGTACAACTCTTCTTTATTGTACAACTATACTGTGCACAAAGCACCCTCCACTCCACACTACTCATATAAATCAACAATCAACAATACACTCTATCCTCCTCGCCCAGACACTTCGCCACCCTACCTCCCAGCTCAGCTCAGTGTCTGGGCTTTCCCACAGTCCTTTTATACACCCTGACCCAGAGGTGTTCCTGTCCAACAGTCCACAGTTCCTTTTTCCTTCCGGGTCAGGGTAAACAGTCCTTTTCTTAAACCTGGGAGCACGTCGCTCCTTCCTGTCACGTGACCGTGACGTACTCCCGGGTTATAGGGCACATAAGAGTCCATGAGCCCCCCTACAGCGACTCCCGGTGGCCCCCAAGGTATCCAGCAGGGCTGTGTATAAAAACTACATAGTCCATGAGGCCCTGCTGGAACTCGGGGCACGTCCACGCTGCTGGGAGAGCTCCTCCTGGCGGCCTGGGGTTGAAGGCCGGAGTAAAAAGCCGGCAATCCTCCACAAGACGTACTTGAAAAAACAAGCACCAGAAATCACTTTTATCTCTCTTCTAACTCAAAAAAGTAAATTAATCATAGACAAACTTCAAAGCACAAGTTTCTATACCCAAAGATTCAGAACAGGAGATTCACACTCACTAGCACACTTTAGTTATTATCCATAAACTGAGATAACCTGGAAATGCCCGATTCCTATCTTTATCTCGTCGTGCTCGTGACGTCACACACTACACACATTATTGGTCACCTAATTCTAGCCGCACTGTACCAACGTCTAGCAGAATATCTCCAAAATGGTGGTGGCCATTGAAGTCCAAGATGCCATCACAGGAAGATGCGAAAATATTGTAACATCTTTTCAAATGACGTCCAATAAATAAATAAATGTAAAATGTGTTTTTGGCATCTTCAACCATTATAGAAAATTAACATTTTATTTTAAACGTAAAGAGAAAAGTGAAAACACATAGTTAAAACAAGCAATTCAAAATAAAAACGACTTTTTAATTCTATAATCCTAAATCAAATAGCAAACCCCAGTCCAATAACCAAAGAATTAAAATAGCATTTATAGTAATATTAACCCAAAAGATGAGCCGAACAACAGTAATAAAAATCTAATGCCACTGTGGCCAGCTTCTTGCTTAGCCAGACTTTCATAGCTCTGGGGGCACTCATTAAGATAGATTTAAAATTTTGTAAAAGAAAATTTAATTTCTTTCCAGTAATCCATTGCTGAGAGTAATGAATGAATGCACAGTCCTTCCCTGATATTTTTTCTTTTCTTTTAGTGAAGATTTTCCATTTCCCTCGAGTGTCAGGAGGTCCCATCCCCTTAGGCTCAATATAAAGGGAACAGAGTGAATAATATAAAGAACAAGCAAAGATCATTTTAAACACAATACTGGAATATAAAATAATCAATAAACAAAACAGTATTTGATAATAAATAATATACAAACAAAATTGAAGTCTAAAGAAGACAAAAATAAATAAAAAGAAAAGACAAATGAGCTAAGTATAACACCCTGGCTGAATCATAACAAGCACATGACAGTCACCAGACTGGCAAAACTAAAGAGAAAAGCCTATGATGATGCCCTTGAAGATAAACAATGTATTTGTCATGGCTTAGCCAGGTTGCTTCCCCTGGCTGGGGTTCAAATTCGTGTTTTATATTGTCTTGTTCATCTTTGGTTCTTTTGTATATATTAAGTTTATATGTGTTTATTTTCCAATACTTGTGTCTAAGTTTCAATGTCTCGGCTATGCTCCATGTGATTTGTTGGTGGTAACCAAGAAAGTGGGGCCACCTGCCAATCACCTCCAGGAATTACCCTCCACTCTATAAATTGGAGGGTTTCCCACAGTTCCTAGCGGTTTAATGTGAATGCACCCTGGGAGTTTGATGAGTTCTTGTGCCTTTTTTGTGCTTTGTTTGTTTTGAGATTTTGACCTTCATGTTCTGTTTTCGACTACATTTCTAGATTACTGTGTTGGGATTGTGTTCACCTTGGATTGCTTTGTGCTTTTAGGCAAATCCATTTTGCCATTGTGCTCTATGGTGCTTAACTGTGTGATGACGCATTTTTGTGACAAATGAAACCTTTTTCATTTGTATGAAGTTTTGGTGCTTGTCTCTTTATCTAGCCAGGGTTTGGCAGTGTTTGGAATCTATTGGAAGTGCTCTTGCATGTATTGGACTTCTAGTTCACAACAATGTTGTTAAAAGCCCACAAAATTAATAGCAAATGCTAGAAATTAATGACATTAGCCAAGTCCCAGAAGATTCGCAGATGTGGACGTGTGTTGGAGCTAAAGGAATTTTAATAGCACTATTGCTCACACTCACATGTGGCTCATCAAATGTCTGGGTTTGTGGAAAGAAACCCATGTAGACACAGGGAGAACATGCAAATTCCACTCAGACAACATCATAGGATCAGTGCTACTAATTGCACCGCCATGCCTTTCTACATCCTATATAACAGAAAAATGTGGAACTGTATAGGGAAAGACACCGTCCAAAATGCAATACTAAAAGCAATATAAAACAGCATTAAGGGGAAATTTCAGCTGGACGAGGAAAAATCCCAATGACAGAAAGACCCACAGTACTCATTAGCTCACCTGTACACTCCAGTGAGAGAAGACATTAGGTGGCTACAGACCCTATCATTATCGATGCTGTTGTGGAAAGCGTAGTAAAGAACACTTAGTCAGCTTTCATAGAGCTGATAATACAGAGACTTAGGGAAAGGAGCCTATTAAGGGCAGGAAGCGTCACCAGAGACAGCTATTCTGTGGTACAACACTGGCCAAAAGAGAAGACAGGGAGCACAGGAGCTACACTGGCAGCCCTGCCTTTAAGAGACTACTGAAGGCTTAGAAGAGCAGAGTCACCATGGGCCCCTAGAGTCCTTTCAACAGTCAATAAGAGTTTCTGTGAACCCAGGAGATGCATCAGGGTGGGTCTAATAATGAATATGGAGTTGGAAAAAAATTGTGGGCAATGTCCCCCTGGCAGAGAAAGAGGCAGATGGTGTCATGTGGGAAATCCACTGTATGAAACAATTTTAAAATTTTTAATTGTGTGGCACAGTGCCTCAGAGGTTAGTTCTGCAGCCTCACACATTCAGAATCTTACATCTTTATTTTGAGCTTTCTTTGTGGAATTTTGAGCGTTTCCTCAGATCTGCATGAGTTTTCCTCTCATATCCCTGAGGGCATGCAGATTAGGTTAATTTATAATACTAAATTTAATCTCAGTAATCATATCCCCCGTGATGAGCTGGTACCCTACTACAGGTTTTAACTTTATACTTGAATCTTCCAGGGTGGGCTGAATTGGATTAAGTAGGTTTGAGAATGGTATCTGTTATTTTTGTAATTTTGTCATTTTCCAACCCGCTTAATCAAGAACAGGGTCATGGGAGTCTGCTGGAGCCTATTCTAGCGAGCATAGGATGCAAAGCAGGAACAAACCCTGGACAGGATGCCAGTCCATCACAGGGTGAACACACACACACACATCCACACACCAAACACACACTAGAGCCAATTTAGCATCACCGCTTCACCTAACCTGCATGTTTTTGGACAGTGGGAGGAAACCGGGGCACCTGGAGGAAATCCCCACAGACACGGGGAGTACATGCAAACTCCACGCAGGGAGGACCTGGGAAACGAACGCTGATCTGTTTACTGCGAGGGACTTATAACTGCGCCACCGTGCTGCCCTCATGTGTTATTCCTAATCTCTAGTGAGTGTTTAATTACACTGTTTTTGATAAGTTAAGGCTACAGTGGGTATGGAGAAGAATCACTCCCTTTGAACATATTCACATTTTGTTGCTTTCCAGCCTAAAATGAAAAGACACATAGTCATTTTTTTCAGCTTTATTTACTTGATGCAACCTATAACATCCAAGTCAAGGATATAATAGTAACAGTTTGGAAAAATAATAATAATTTATAAACAAGAATCACTGAGATTGATAAAGGATCAACTCCTCTACAATCCTTGTAAACTCAATGAGGCGTAACTAATCTCCTTCTCCATTGCCCACCATGCTAATGTTCTTCATCCTGTGATTCGTTCTGATTCATTCAGTGCTTCCTGCAGCATTCCAGTGCTTGGAAATGCAACTGAAAGCCAACAGTCAACTCTGGGTGGCAAGGCACTGCCAGAAGATCTCAGGGATAAAGCTGTGGGCAGGCATAAGTCAGGAGATGAAGACAACATGGTTTCAGAGTCTTTATCAATTCCTAGGAGTACAGCAAAGTCCATAATTAAGAAGTGGAAAATGTTTGGTATTACTAGGACCTTCCCTGGATCAGACTGTCTCTCTAAACTGGATGGAAGAATGATGAGGAAACATAAAGGCCAATAACAACGTTGAAGGATTTACATCACTTTATGGCAAAGAGTGGTCCTTGAAAAAAAACCCACTCCTCAAGGAAAGCCACATCAGGTCTCGATTGAGCTTTACCAAAATGCACCTCGAAGATTGTGAGGTCAAATGGAAAAAGGGGTTATGTGTCAGATAAGACCAAAATCGTACTTTTAGGCCTCAACACCAAATGGTATATCTGGTGGAAAGCCAATGCAGCTCACCATCCAAAACACACCAGACCTACAGTAAAGCATGGAGGTGGTAGCATCCTGTTGTAGGGGAAACTCTGCAGCAGGGCCAGGGAACCTTGACAGGGTAGAAAGAAAAATGGATGGAGCAAAGTACGGTCAAATTGTTGACTGCCAGAAAGTTGAAGATGGGAAGAAGGTTTACCTTCCAACATGACAATGACCTGAAGCACACAGCAAAGTTGACTGCACAGTGGCTAAAGGAAAAAAAGGTGCAAGTCCTTGCATGGCCTCGTCAGAGCCAAGACGTAAACACGATTGAAAATCTGTGGAATGACTTGAAGTTTGGAGTCCACCAACAGTCACCACCCAATTTGACAGAGCTTGAACAGTTCTGTAAAGACAAGCGGGCAGTCCAGATGTGTAAAGTTAGCAGAAAAGTATCCCAAAAGATTCAAGGCTGGAATTAAGACAAGAGGGGGTTCCCAATTGATCCTTTATCAATTCTAACTTTGACATTTTTATATTTAAATTGTTGCTTACCTTAAATGTTATAGGTTGCATTGAGTTAAAAATAGTGAAAAAATACTTGGGTGTGTTTTCATTTTAGTCTGTAAACCAGCAAAATGTGAATATTTTCAAATGAGGTGATTCTTTTTTATACCCAGTATATGTCATATTACCTGGCTTTTTCATTGACTTTCAGTCACAAATTTCATATACATAATCTTAGTCATCAGTATACTTCCATGAAGCCAATCATGTGATGTGACATACCCAGCAGGTCACTCCAGTTATCCATAACTTTCCCCATTTGATTTTGTCATTAGCCATTGGAACAGGCTCTGTGTGCATGAGAGCTGACAACCAATGAATGCTCATTTAGAAGTGAAATGAATACAGAACACAGGAAATTTGAACCTCACAAGCAGAAGAGAAGCTCATCCCGTCATCAAGTCTGTCATTTCCAATGACTAGAAGTCACATAATGTGACATCGGCTTTAGACTCGTTGGCAGAGACACAGAAGAAGATGTGATCCTTGATGCAAAGGTTTATTAAATAAAGTCATGCTTGTAAGCAAAATATATTGACTTATACAGTGATCCCTCGCTATATCGCGCTTCGCCTTTCGCGGCTTCACTCTATCGCGGATTTTATATGTAAGCATATTTAAATATATATCGCGGATTTTTTGTTGCTTCGCGGGTTTCTGAGGACAATGGGTCTTTTAATTTCTGGTACATGCTTCCTCAGTTGGTTTGCCCAGTTGATTTCATACAAGGGACGCTATTGGCAGATGGCTGAGAAGCTACTCAACTTACTTTCTTTCTCTCTCTCTTGCGCTGACTATCTCTGATCCTGAAGTAGGGGGTGTGAGCAGGGGGGCTGTTCGCACACCTAGATGATACGGACGCTACGTCTAAAAATGCTGAAAGATTATCTTCACGTTGCTACCTTCTGTGTGCAGCTTTTAAGTATGCTGCACGGTGCTTCGCATACTTAAAAGCTCAAAGGGCACGTATTGATTTTTGATTTTGTTTTTCTCTGTCTCTCTCTCTCTCTCTCTCTCTCTCTCTCTCTCTCTCTCTCTCTCTCTCTCTCCCTGCTCCTGACGGAGGGGGTGTGAGCGGCCACCTTCAACAGCTTTGTGCCGCGGTGCTTCGCATACTTAAAAACAAACAGTCCTATTGATTTGTTTGCTTTCCTCTCTGTTTCCTTTGAAGAGGAAGATATGTTTGCATTCTTTTAATTGTGAGACAGAACTGTCATCTCTGTCTTGTCATGGAGCACAGTTTAAACTTTTGAAAAAGAGACAAATGTTTGTTTGCAGTGTTTGAATAACGTTCCTGTCTCTCTACAACCTCCTGTGTTTCTGCGCAAATCTGTGACCCAAGCATGACAATATAAAAATAACCATATAAACGTATGGTTTCTACTTCGCGGATTTTCTTATTTCGCAGGTGGCTCTGGAACGCAACCCCCGTGATGGAGGAGGGATTACTGTATTTACAGCCACAGAGTAAGAGACAAAAATTAAAACAAAATGTGCTATCACAAAATAGTATAGGAGAAGGTAATGTCAATCTGGGCATTACATGAAAGAAAACAAACAGACCCATCTAATAAAGCAGGAGTCTGGGCCACAGAAAACAGAAAATGACAAGTCATGAGTTTAGCCTCAGCTGCAGAGGTGGGCTGAGAGCAAAGAGACTGCAAAGATGGACACTTCAGCACAAAATGTTTATGTTTCTGGACTCCTCTAGCGCCTTCAACACCATCCAACCTCAGCTCCTTAGGGACAAGCTGACAGAGATGGGAGTAGATTCATGCCTGGTGGCATGGATTGTGGACTATCTTACAGACAGACCTCAGTATGTGTGTCTCGGGAGCTGCAGGTCTGACATAGTGGTCAGCAGCACAGCAGCGCCACAGGGGACTGTGCTTTCTCCGGTCTTGTTCAGCCTATATACATCGGACTTCCAATACAACTCGGAGTCCAGCCACGTGCAAAACTTCGCTGACGACACTGCTATCGTGGGCTGCATCAGGATTGGGCAGGAGGAGGAGTATAGGAAACTAATCAAGGACTTTGTTTAATGGTGCGACTCAAACCACCTACAACTGAACACCAGCAAAACCAAGGACCTGGTGGTGGATTTTAGGAGGCCCAGGCCCCTCATGGACCCCATGATTATCAGAGGTGACTGTGTGCAGAGGGTACAGACCTATAAATACCTGAGAGTGCAGTTGGATGATAAATTGGACTGGACTGCCAATACTGATTCTCTGTGCAAGAGAGGACAGAGCCGGCTATACTTCCTTAGAAGGCTGGCGTCCTTCAACATCTGCAATAAGATGCTGCAGATGTTCTATCAGACGGTTGTGGCAAGTGCCCTCTTCTACGCGGTGGTGTGCTGGGGAGGCAGCATTAAGAAGAGGGATGCCTCACGCCTGGACAAACTGGTGAGGAAGACATGCTCTATTGTAGGCATGGAGCTGGACAGTTTGACATCTGTGGCAGAACGACGGGCGCTGAACAGGCTCCTATCAATAATGGAGAATCCACTGCATCCACTGAGCAGTATCATCTCCAGACAGAGGAGCAGCTTCAGCGACAGACTGCTGTCACCGTCCTGCTCCACTGACAGACTGGGGAGATCGTTCCTCCCCCACACTATGCGACTCTTCAATTCCACCCTGGGGGGGTAAACGACACAAAGTTACTGTCTGTTATACCTGCATTTTTATCACTCTTTAATTTAATTTAATATATTTTTTTTTATTTAATATTTTTTTTATCAGTATGCTGGAGCATGTGAATTTCCCCTTGGGATTAATAAAGTATCTCTATCTATCTATCTATCTATCTATCTATCTATCTATCTGCAAGAATCAAGACATCGGGTTCATTAACAACTGGGACCTCTTTTGGGAAAGACCGCGTTTCTTCAAGCGAGATGGCCTGCATCCAAACAGCTTCGGCGCCCGGGTCCTCTCCGAAAACATATCGAAGGTAATTCGTTTATCTTGACTATCTATCTCTGCTTTTAACCCCTTCCGAAATGCCACTCCTGTGTTTGGTCATGATAATTGTTTAAAAAAATCTTCCATAAAAGTGCGCAACATGAATACTGTAATAACCAATCTTAATGCACATAGAAAATCTAGGCAATACGGCATAAACGCCAATAATTTAATTAAAGTTACTACTTTAGATGAACAATGTATTAAAACTGTAAAAACAGATCATAGATTAAATAAAAAATACACACAGAGCGGCGCTAATAAAAATAACTTAATTCCTGTTCCCTATATCAATAACGCACATAGTATTCATCTCTGCTCCTCCGAAACATTGAATATGGCACTATTAAATATTAGAGCTTTAACTAACAAGACGTTTTTTTATCAACGACATTATTAGTGAAAAAAAAATAGATTTTATTGCACTAAGTGAAACGTGGCTTAGCTCAGATGGCGCAGCTGTTTTAATCGAATCTGCGCCTCCGGATTACAGTTTTACTCGTGCTGATCGCCAAGGAAAGAGAGGTGGAGGGCTAGCAAACATTTACTCTAACAGGTTAAAATGTAAAAATATCAGTTTTGGTAAGTTCAAGTCTTTTGAGTATCTCGCCATTGTTATTCAGGGAGATTCTCACGTTCTAGTATTATCCGTGTATAGACCTCCTAAATTCAACGCGTCTTTCTTTGAGGAATTCTCTGACTTGATGTCAATCTTAATTACGAACTATGACGCACTCTTAATAGTCGGCGACTTTAATTTTCATGTAGATAATCAATGTGACCAAAAAGTAAAAGAATTTATGAACCTCCTGGACTCTTTTGATTTGAGACAGCTCGTTAATCAGCCTACACATAAAGCAGGTCATACGTTAGACTTAGTGATTACTAAAGGACTAAAAGTTGATATAAAGCAGGTCATTGATATTGGTCTATCAGACCATTTTCTTCTACTTTTTAATATAGAAATAATGATAGAAAACACTCATGAGAAGCATATTGTTAAAAAACGCTTCTTTGACTCATCAGCAACTTTAAAACTTACAAACATTCTAACCAATCAGTCCGTTTATAGTGCCAACTATAATAGCGAGGAGAATGTAAATAGTAAGGTGGAAAGATTTAATACTAAAGTGAGAGCTGCTGTTGACTTAGTTGCACCTGAAAAGACAGTTAAAAAATCTTCTAGCATTGTTATACCTTGGAAGACCCAAAGAGTGTCTGATTTAAAGAGAACATGCCGTAGAGCTGAGCGTAAATGGAGGAAGACTAAACTAACTATTGACTATGAGATATTAAAAGCTAAAATAACAGAATACAATAACACAGTCCGTCTTGAGAGGCACTGCTATTTCTCTAAGATTATAAATAACAATGCTAGTAATCCCAGAGTCTTATTTTCGACAATTGATCATCTGTTAAACCCGGGTAACTCAAAGGAATGCCTCCTAAGTACTTCCAGTAAAACCTGTGAGGCTATCGCTGTATTTTTCAATCAAAAAATTAATGATATTAGAAATAACATAGTATATCTCCCCAACACTAAGGATCCCCCGAAACCCCAGTACTCCATAATAAATAAATTAAAGTCTTTCACTAGGATAGATTTACCTGATTTACATAAAATAATTTCTCAAATGAAACCATCCACCTGTGCCCTTGACCCAATACCAACAAATTTTTTCAAAGAAGTATCGGGTGTGCTTATTGATAATGTTCTTGACATAGTAAATTCGTCATTAGATACGGGGGTCTTCCCAGACTGTCTTAAGACTGCGGTAGTTAAACCCCTACTTAAGAAAAATAATCTTGACCCCTCTGCTCTTGAAAATTTTAGACCCATCTCTAACCTGCCTTTCTTAAGTAAAATTCTAGAGAAGGCAGTCATTATGCAGTTAAATGAGCACCTCAATAAACATGCTATTCTTGATAAATTTCAGTCAGGTTTTAGAACAAATCACAGCACAGAAACTGCACTCATTAAAGTAGTAAATGACTTGCGGGTAAATGCAGACAGAGGCCATTTATCTGTTCTCATCCTCTTAGATCTGAGTGCCGCATTTGACACCATTGATCATAATATTCTTAAGAATCGCCTTAGTCAATGGGTGGGCCTCTCTGGCAGTGTCTTAAACTGGTTTGAATCCTACCTGGCAGGGAGAAAATTCTTTGTTAGTTGTGGTAATTATAACTCAAAGACACATGATATTCTATATGGTGTTCCACAAGGCTCTATCCTGGGTCCGCTGCTCTTCTCAATCTACATGCTTCCATTAGGTCAGATTATCTCGGGACATAACGTGAGCTACCACAGCTATGCTGATGACACACAGCTGTATTTATCAATAGCACCTGATGACCCCAAATCTCTTGATTCGCTAACACAATGTCTAACCTGTATCTCAGAATGGATGAATAGTAACTTTCTCAAATTAAATAAAGAAAAAACCGAAATCTTAGTGATTGGCAATAATGGATACAATGAGGCTATTAGAAATAAACTGGATGCATTAGGATTAAAAGTCAAATCGGAGGTAAAAAGCTTAGGGGTAACCGTTGATTGTAATCTGAATTTTAAATCGCATATTAATAAAATCACTAGGACAGCATTTTTTCACCTAAGGAACATAGCAAAAGTTAGACCTCTTATATCATCGAAAAATGCAGAGAAATTAGTTCATGCGTTTGTCTTTAGTCGGCTAGATTACTGTAATGCACTCCTCTCAGGACTACCCAAAAAAGACATCAATCGTTTGCAGTTAGTGCAGAATGCAGCTGCTAGAATCCTTACCAGGAAAAGAAAATCCGAACACATTTCTCCAGTTTTGATGTCACTACACTGGTTACCTGTGTCATTCAGAATTGACTTTAAAATTCTGCTTATGGTTTATAAAGCTTTAAATAATCTCGCCCCGTCTTATATATCGGAATGTCTGACACCTTATATTCCAAATCGCAACCTCAGATCCTCAACTGAGTGTCTCCTTAGAATTCCAAGAGCAAAACTTAAAAGAAGTGGTGAGGCGGCCTTCTGCTGTTATGCACCTAAAATCTGGAATAGCCTGCCAGTAGGAATTCGCCAGGCTAGTACAGTGGAGCACTTTAAAAAACTACTGAAAACACATTACTTTAACATGGCCTTCTCATAACTTCACTGTAATTTAATCCTGACACTCTGTATATCCAATTCATTATAATAACTATTCATTCAAAATTTGTACTAACCCCTACTCTCTCTTCTGTTTCCTTTTCCGGTGTCCTATTGGTGGTGGCTTGTGCCACCACCATCTACCCAAAGCACCATGATGTTCCAACAATGATGGATGGATTAAAAGCCAGAAGTCTGTATAACCATCAGCATCAAGTGACTCCGTGAGAACCCTAACTACAAAGAGGACTATTTCATTTATGTGAGGTAGAATGCCCAAAGGGGACTGGGCGGTCTCGTGGCCTGGAACCCCTAAAGATTTTATTTTTTTCTCCAGCCTTCTGGAGTTTTTTTTTGTTTTTTCTGTCCACCCTGGCCATCGGACCTTACTCCTTTTTATGTTAACTAAGGTTGTCTTATTTTAATTTCTTATTTGTCTTTTATTCTTCTTTTCTTCATTATGTAAAGCACTTTGAGCTACTTTTTGTATGAAAATGTGCTATATAAATAAATGTTGTTGTTGTTGTATCTATCTATCTATCTATCTATCTATCTATCTATCTATCTATCTATCTATCTATCTATCTATCTATCTATCTATCAAAACTTCAGGTGGAGCTGTGCAGACGAAAGATATGGGAGCCATTCTGAGAAGCCATGTAGAAGGTGTGTGTATATGTGTGCATAAGAAAGAGATAAAGAAATAGAGAGACAGCTCCCTTGTTTGTCTCCACCCTTTGGTTTCTTTAGTCAAGTGTGGGAGTCTGATTGTCTGACTGTGAACTTCAGTGAAGAAGTGCGTCTTATGATGTCAGCAGCGGAAATTATGATGGGGAAATGACCAATCAGAACATGATTGGTCAGTAAGGGGAGGAGTCCAGGCACAAACAGAAGTGATAAATACAGTGATGGCAAGAAAAGAAAAAGGAGTAGTTTTTCAGAAAAGGAGACTTACAGAAGGACAGATGTAGAAGAAGAAAAGACAGCCTACCTTAAGATACTAAAGCATAGTATTCTAGAATTTTTTGGATCTCCTGGATGGAAGCTTGCTGGCACAATCCCTACAAGTAAGGCAAACTGCTCTCAATTTGTTACCATCTAGAAGGATACCATCACACTGCCTAGGCTTCTCCATTATTCCAGATAACACTTTTTGAATAATTCGGTTTATCTGTTGATGTTTCACACTTTTTCCTATTCAATTTGTGTTATATCACGAATGCTCCAAGAGTGGTGGCTCTGAGGCTAAGGATCTGCGCTGGTATCCCGAAGGTTGCCGGTTCCGTCACTGCCAAAAGGGATCCTACTTTGCTGGGCCCTTGAGCAAGGCCCTTAACCTTCAATTGCTGACCCTACGCTCTGACCCCAAGGGGTATGCGAAAACTAACAAATTCCTAATATGAGAAATTGTATAAGGTGAAATAAAGAATAAAGAATAAAAAGAAAGAATAAAAACATACAGGCATCCTGGCCAAGAGAGAGGAAGGTACCAGACCTAATAGAGACTCCCCAAGTTGACAACAGGACAAGGGAATGATTTCGTACTCGGCTGGTAAGCCCAGGCAATTGGAAAGGTGTGCCAACAGGACATGTTTCAGGGAAGTTCCTTGGCCAGGAAGTAAATGGACAGATAAGAACTGCTGCTGGGGACTGTTTATTCCTTCAGGGTACTACCCAGTTGGAACCATTAGGGCATGCTGGGATATGTAGTTCAGCAGCGCAGCCCTGCTGGAGTCCAAGGGTGCTGCAAGAGGGCTATCTATGACCCAGAAGTGCTTCCAACAGGCAATAGCCCTGGCACCGGAAGTACTCCTGGGTCCTCAATATAAGGGACTGTATTCCGTTGTCCAGGAGAGTCAGAGTTGGGAGGAAGGAAGGAAGGCAACACTCAACTGGAGGATGGCAGTGCAGTGGAGAGAGGAGAGGTGAAATGGAGGAGAGATTAGTTGTGATTCTGTTTTGTGCTTCAATTTGGAAGTATTGTGTAATAAGCACACCCTTTATTTGAACCCGGGACAGTCTGGTGTATTTGTGTTTGGGGTTTACGACTCACTGGCACCATGTTTCCATCACACACTTGTTTGTTTTTTTGATGGTGTGCTGTACCTATGTGGTCTTTTCATATGTGTTAAGTCCTGGGGAGTGCATTACTCTATGGGTATTTGTTGCACTTTGCCTTATTTTTTATTTTTGCAACTTAAATATATATAGTATTGATTTCTTTGCTACTTACGTTGTACACAGTATGGTCTGTACACTGTGTGGTGTGATAGAAATAAAATATATTAATTAAAGTAAGAAATCATGTCCTCGATAGGATCTCTTACAGTCAAGAACTAGGCAGGAGGAAACCAGCACTATGCGTCTTTAGTATTACTTCAGGAAGAAGGAGCCTTCATCACAGCAGTTTGTTACAGAATGTTCAAAATAATAAGGGCAGAGGTTCATTTTATAAACAACTGAATTAATATAATAGTGCTGATCAATGCATATACATCACTTGATATTTACCCTGATTGGTTCATTGGCTTACATACTCCGATAATTTAGTAAATGAAAGTATTTTATCATATTGTTGTTCTTTTTGTATCTTTTAGGTTTAGCCACCACCCTTGATATTTCTGTGTATGTGACAGCTGCCCAGTCTTGTTGTTTACAGAACATCTGCTGATCTCTTAGTTACATTTAGGTACATTTGGTGTATTACGTCAACCTTCCCACTAGTGCACTTGCTTAACCATTTCAGTAGCTCACTTCATGACATTTAAAATGAATGCTTATATATTTCAATGTGCAATGCAAACCAAAATACTTAACAATTGTTACGTCTAAATTATTTTCTAGTGTTGGTCACCTGTTCTCCTTATTAGAAAATGAGAACATTAAAACAATGTAGACAAGAACAAAGCTCGCCAGTCCTATCCACTTAATTCTCCTAAAGTAACATCAAGTAGAGTTTTGAAAGTCCCTAAAGTCTTACTGTCTGCCGCACTACGTGGTCACTTATTGAGTTTTTCAATATTATAAGAGATGCAGTATGGAGGGTAGAATTTCATGATTTTACTTATTGCATATTTTGTCTAACTACCACTGTGTAAGAGAATCATTTGCCTATGCCTCTTACAAAAGTGTCACTGATTACAACATTTGAACATGTGAACAATCTAGACGCGAACAGGCCATTCAGCCCAACTAAGCTTGTCACTAAATTCTTCTAAAAAAATATCAAGTCAAGTTTTGAAGGTTCCTAAAGTCCTACTGTCCACCACACTACTTAGTAACTTAATCCATGTGTCTGTGGTTCTCTGCGTGAACTTCCTAATGTTTGTGTGGTATTTACCCTCAAGAAATTTCCATGTCCTCATGTTCTTGATTAACTCATTTTAAAATAAAACTCTAGACCTACTGTACAAACTAATGTTTGTGTGAAATTTACCCTGAACAAGTTTCCAACTGTGTCCCCGTGTTCTTGATGAACTCATTTTGAAGTAACAATCTCGATCCAATGGACTAATTCCCTTCATTATTTTGAAGATTTCAGTCATGTCACCTCTTAATCTTCTTTTTCTTAAACTGTAAAGGCTCAGCTCTTTTAATCTTTTTTCATAATTCAACCCCTGTAGCCCTGGAATCAGCCTAGTCACTCTTCTCTGGACATTTTCTAGTGCTGCTATGTCCTTTTTGTAGCCTGGTGACCAAAACTGCACACAGTACTCCAGATGAGGCCTCACCAGTGTGTTATAAAGCTTGAGCAGAACCTCCTTAGACTTGCACTTCACACATTGTACTACATACTATAACCTTTATTATTTATTTATTTATAATTGTATCATCTGGGGATTGGTACAGGGCAACAGGTAGACATACGAAGGAGGACCCATAAAAGGCCTTTGTTTTCTTAGCAGTTAAAAAAAAATCACAACAACAAAAAAAATGTTAAAATAAATCTATATTTAAACTGTTCATATGTATTTGAAACATTATGTTTTTTCTGCATGTAACAGTTTCCCCCTGTGAAGCCCTTTCTTCTAGTAAATTATTACTGCCAAAGTAAAATAAATGTATTAGACCAAATTAATATGCTAAGGTTTAGGCATCTATTGGTCAAATTGATAACTGTTATATAATAAAAGTATAGCGCAGTCAGATTAATATGGTGTCACACATTCAAACTTGGACGGCGTCTCCTTGCCACTGATGAGGTAAGCAAGACTGGGTAGGATATTAAGGGAACATCGTCAGTATCTGCTTTCCACTGTTCACTTTAGAGTGGAGGAAGACAGACTGGCGGAGCAGTGACATCACTTATGCCAAATGCCAGAAAGCCCACCAATATCAGTCCCCTCAGGAAATAAGCAGCCTAAAGTCCAGGGTAACAGGTTGGACCCCAGCCCTTCTTATGAATATTTCTTTTTAACTCATCAATGGATAGCATGGGTCAGATGATAACAGCATCAAATCAGAGAGCAGGGGTAGATCTACTATGAAACTAATGAAGTTTAAGCATTAGGACCCCTAATCCTGGAGGGGCCCCAGGATCAACTTTAGTCCGTATTGCTTAAAAATTTTGGGTGTATACTGTATGAGAAGGGGTTTTAAAAAAAATAACAATATTAATAATACTGTGTAATTCAATACAAAATAACAGTTAAAATAAAAAATTATAAGGTTATTAACGCATCATATAGGCTAGCTGTAAACAAAAAAAAATTAAAATTAAGGATGTTTCATTCTAAATATATTTAATATAAAATAATTATAAATAATTTAAAACACTATTAACATTTATGACAGAAATTAAAATTTTCATTAAAATTATATATCTTAGGCTAGCTGTAATTGAAAAAAATAAAAGCATAGTTCGTTACTTGTGGTAATTGTAAAGGACAACATTACTCTAACTTTATATTTACACAAATAACCTTAATATAATATAAGGTTTATTATTAAGGTTATTTGTATAGTCGCTCTTCTCTGGACATTTTCTAGTGCTGCTATGTCCTTTTTGTAGCCTGGTGACCACACAAATAACCTTAATAATAAACCTTAAGATATACTAAACATATGATACTATTATAATAAATAACAATTTTACCTATGTACAATTAAAATATGGTAAATGTTTTTGGCAGATACAAATAATAGATGAGCCGTTGAAAAGGCCGTCACATTAGCATCGTGGTTGCCTTTTTGATGTGGCAGCACTCGTGATAACAATCTGGGCAAGATTGTTTTCAATAAAGTGTTCATAAGGATATAATATTTTAATTAACCCTACTCAAAAATAATGTTATATTTAGATAACTAAGGTAAATAAGGTGAAATAGTCTTAGATTAGCCTAAACCTGTTGTTTTTACAAACAGTGGTTATCTAATCCTCGTTGCTGGTAGCAAAGGGGCCCCTGTAACAGTTCAAGCCTCAGGGCCCCAAAAACATCGGTCCGCCACTGTCACAGAGGATTATATCTTTGAATGTTTATAAACTGGGCGAGTATTTTTTATTGTTGGCAAATATGTGACTTACTGAGATCTCTGCCGTAACTCAGCTCCTGGGTATTTTCTTCTCAGGAGAAAAATCCAAGAAGCTGGAGACAAAAAAAAATTATTTTTTTTTCTGTTCTCATTGTTGTCTATGAGAAACCAAAAAGACACTAAGGTGATGACTTTTTTGATTTTTATTCCTCCGGGATGCAAAAACTGGCAACACAAAAGAGTCTTGGGTTAAATAACTTATACTTCAAGAGAAGGTTGAAAGAGATAAATCTGTTTGTCTAAAATAAAAAAGACAGAGTACAAGGAGAAACCTGATAGAGGCTTTCAAATGCCAGAAGGTTAGAAATAAGATCAACTGTTTCATGTGTGCTTTAAAGAAAATAAATCATTAGATGCAGGCCAAAGAGCACAGCCAGATGAAGCCCATATGGAACTCTGAGTAAGGCCCGGAAATGCATGCACCTTAAGTTTCATAAACAGAGCTCATGCATTCAGTATTCCTGTTAGACTCCTGAGGTTTGCTGTGTCCAAATTGAACGCCCCTTGAATTACCAAATTACCAAAACAACACTCCTTGTTGTTCATAGCACAGCTGGAGCTTGAAGATTTCACAGCTTTATAAACAGTGCTCCTCAGTGTAAGGTGCAGCACACGCTACTTAACTTCCATGAATGATGCCCCTCAGATGACGGCACCCTAGTTGGCTGACTGTGCCAGCCAATGGCTTGACTGGCTCTGTTAAAGTGATGAAATACATACGGAAAGCTGTCATGGTTAAGCCAAGGTTCATCCCTGGCTTTTGTCTGTCTACTTTTGTTCATGTTCCATTATTGTTTGTTGTTCTCTCCCATTTCTGGCCTTTGAGAAACTGGTGTTATCCCACCTGAAGGACATCGCAGTTCCCTTATTGGACCCCCTTCAGTATGCCTGCCTTGCAAACAGGTCAGTGAATGATGCAATCAATATGAGTCTGCAACACCTAGACAACTCAGGGACCTATGCAAGAATTCAGTTTGTTGACTTTAATCAACTCTGAACTCCTCCTCTCTAAACTCATCCTGTTTTATCTTCCTGCCTCCACCTCTTAGTGGATTACAAATTTCTAGACAAATAGGAAATAGGCTGGTGAAACTGGAGAAAGTCTAGAGAATAATATCACTTCCGACTCCCATACAACCTGCACTGGTGCCCCTCACCAGTCTTCTCTGTCTATACTAATGACTGCACCTCTAAGGACCCCCTTTGTCAAACTCCTTAAATATGTGGAAGACACAACCATCATTGGACTCATCAGAAATGGTAACAAGTCTGCATACATAAGGGAACTAGAGCAGCTGGCCCTTTGGTGTGATCAGAACAATCTGTTGGCATATTAGTCATACGTCCCATAGTCAATGTTATTCTTACTCACACTTCCCCTTATTGCCATGTGGTGAGGATATCTAATCACCCACCCTTGTTCTACTCCATGAGGCTGCTGGTGAGACAGTGATCAGAGATTCCAAAAAAGGCAGGTATAGTGCTGGCTGCCTCTAAGTCATGTGACTAGACAGTTGTCCATTCTCTTGGACTGGCTGTAAAGTTTGAAGTGGCTTTATTAGGCTGAGGTGTGAACAGAGCAACCACATCACCATTGCAGTATCACACTCACAACTCACAACATCCTGCATGCTTACCACAACTTCTGCCTGCTATTTATTAGTGTAGTGGTAGAAGTCCACTGTTTCACAAAAAAAGCACCAGCTTTTTTTTTTGCAGCACCCTGTAAACTTTATGTCTCACAGGGCTTCTCGAGAAGCAATCTAAAAAACAACAGACAATGGGTAGTCCACTGAGATTTGGGCTAAGGTGCCAATTATGGAGATGAGGGATCCTGGGAGTCTGACACATTCTAGATAATCTTTGGAGGATCCCCAAATATCTTATAGTGCTATAAATCACTCTGCATCTATACTGTATTTGTGAGGAAATACTGAGCAGGTGGCAGACAGCTCTTCAGAGGAAGCCTGTGAAAGGCAGCTGTCTATCAGTGTGTCGGAGTATCACCAGGGTTAGATGATTGAGTGGCAGAACCCCACCCCACGTGGAGGGTGAGTGCAGCTTTTGACAAGCATCAGCAGCTTGCCTCGGCCTAAGTGATGATCAAGGAATGTGATGGTAATAACAGAAAGTGACAGAGAATCCAATACCATAATACCTACAGTGTTTACATTGCAGAGGAAAACTGCTTCACCTTTTCTCCCTCCTTCATGTCCAACCTCTCATATAACTCACCATGTGCCTTTTCTTTAGCCTTTGCCACCTCTCTCTTCACCTTGTCCCTTATCTCCTTGTACTCTTGTCTACTTTCTTCTTCTCTCTGATTACCCCACTTCTTCGCCAACCTCTTCCTCTGTATACTCTCCTCTACCTCCCCATTCCACCACCAGGTTTAATTTTCCTTCTTCCTCTGTCCAGATGTCACGAGAAAGCACCCTTCTTCATTGTCACCCTTACTACTTCTGCTGTAGTTGCCCAGCTTCCTGGTAACACTTCACTACCACCCAGTGCCTGTCTTACCTCCTCCCTAAACTCAACCTTGCAGTCTTCCTTTCATCTTCCACCATTTTATCCTTGGCTCTGCTCTCACTCTCTTCCTCTTCTTGATCTCCAGCGTCATCCTACATATGACCATCCTATCCTGCCTAATTACACTTTCCCCTGCCACCACTTTGCAGTCTTCAATCTCCTTCAGATTGACTCTTCTGCATAGGATGTAATCTACCTGTGTGTATCTTCCTCCACTCTTGTATGTCACCCTATGTTCCTCCCTCTTCTTAAAATACGTATTCACCACAACCATGTCCATCCTTTTTGCAAAATCCGCTATCATCTGACCTCTCCTTGACACCATACCTACATACACTCCTTGGTGGTAGCCAGGTGCCCCAGCATTGTTGAGCTTCCCTGCTCTGGGGCACTGTAGCAATCCTGGAGGAGGTACTGCTCCGTTCAAGCTCCTTCCCCCAGCCCTTCCGTCATGGAGGCATCCCGGCTGTCTGTTACAGCAGCTTCATTATTGTCCAATACAAGCCCAATGACAATCGTATCATCTGCAAATTTAATAATAATGTTTAATTTCGTGGATGGGTTGACAATCATGGGCGAAGAGTGCGCAGAGGACAAGCCTTGTGGCCCACCAGTGCTCAGGGTAAGGGTGGAGGATGCATGTTTGTTCAACCTGACAGACTGGGGGTGGTTGAGAAAATCCAATCACTATATAGAGGGAGCAAGACATAGTGGATGGAGTCTTTTGATCAGATGGCTAGGTACAATGGTGTTAAATGCTGAGCAATAGTCAACGAAGAGCATCCTAACATAGGTGTTGTGCTTTTCCAGGTGTTAGAGGGCAGTATGTTGAGCCACACAGATGGTGTCCCAGTCAATCTGTTTGTCTGGTAGGCAAACTGGTGTTGGTCTAGATCAGCTGGGATGGAGGTTTTGATGTGGGTGATTACCAGTTGTTCAAAGTTCTTTGCGATGACAGGGTCATTAAGACAGGTTTTCCTACATTTTTTTTGGAATAGGCACAATGGTTGTGGATTTCAGGCATATGGGGACTACACATGAGGAGAGGGAGAGGTTGAATATGTGTGTAAATACCTCCACAACTGGTCAGTGCAGGCCTGGTGCACACATCCTTGTACTTTGTCAGGACATGCTACCTTCCTAATGTTGATGTTGTTGAGTATCCACCTCACCTCATGTATGTGTAGGACCAAAGGCTATGAGTCTCTGGTCAGCTCGAAGGTGACTGGAGGCTGGTTATTGACCTTATCAAACTATGCAAAGAAACTGTTAAGTTCCTCTGCTAGGTTGGCATTGTTATTGGCCAGCCTGTATTGTATGTCATTCTTCTTTTTGTAATCCATGATTAACCGGATCATTGCCACATCCACTGTGAGTCTGAGTTACTCTCAAAATTCTCCTCAATCTGTTGTTTGTACTTAGGTTTTGCAAGCTTGATGAATTTCTCTAGTGTAACTCTGACAGCTCTATAGGCTGAGGTGTCTCCTAATTTAAAGGCTTTGTCCCTTTCCCTGAGCAGCTGTTTGACATCACTAGTCATCCACAGTTTCTCGTTTGTGTAAACCTTAATCCTTTTCTTGACAGTGATGCTGTCCACTCAGTAATTAATATATGACAGCACAGATGAAGTGGTGGTCTATGGTGTTTTCCCCTCTAGTTTTACAATGTTCATGCTGATAAAATCTAGGGAATACATCCTTAAGATTCGCTTGATTAAAATCCCCAGAGATGATAAAGACTGCATCATGGTGTGTGTTCTGTTGTTTACTGTTAATGTCATACAGTTGCTCAAGCGCTGACTTAGCATTAGCCTGAGGTGGTATGTATACTGCTGTAACTATAACAACTGTATGTTCTCTGGGTAGGTGAAACGGTCAGCATCTGAGCATTAGATACTCCACGTCTGGAGAACACAACTTCTTGATTGTGGTAATTTTAGTGCACCAAGAATTATTAATATAGACACACAGTTCTCCACCTGTTTTCTTACCAGAATCAGGGGTTCAATAGGCTTGGTGAAGCGTACTACCTGCAGGCTCAACTTCTGTGTCCGGTATGGTGGGATCCAACTACAGTACATCTCTGAAAAAAATCAAAAGGCAACAGTCCCCTTGTAGTTTTATGTGTGGAAATATCCAGTTGGAGCTCATCCATTTTATTGACAAGTGATCTAGTATTCGCAAGAAGATCGCTAGGGAGAGGGGTTTTATGCAGAGCAGCTCTTAGTTTAGCTAGTAATCCTGCTTGCTTACCTTTCTTTTGCTTCCTCTCCCTGCACTTGTCTGCGTCACCTTCTCCCAAGGACAGGAGTCAACGTAAGTCCTGGTGATCTGAGAACCCCCTGCAGTATTGCTTCCGTGTTATAATAATTATCTGTCCTCTTTGAGCCACTCTGTCAAAGCCTTTGGCGAATGTAATGGATGCTCACTTGCATTTGTAAAATAATGAATGTCAAAATTAAGAACGTTATTAGCAGAAAAGAGCACCTATTTGGGGAGCATGAAGCCACACCACCAAGATCAGGGTCATCAATGCCAACATGAAGTCAGTCCTATTCTATTAAGCCGAGACATGAAGAACCACCACAAACACCATCAAAAAGGTCCAAACATTTATTAACACCTGTCAGAGAAGGATCCTCCACATCTGCTGTCCTGATATCATCAGTAGCAAATAACTGTGACAGACAAGACAAAAGCTACTAGAGGAAGATGTTCTCTGGTGACGTTAGAGGCAGACAGAAAATCTACTCAGTAAGCTAGTCTTTAGCATCACAAGACAAGTGCTCACAAGGAATCTCCAGGGAAAGAATAAGGAGACAGCCAAGAAACTCCTGGGACCAGGACCTGGAAGCAGATACCAAGAGGATGGGCCTCATCCGGGGATAACTAGAGAGACTGGTCCAAGACAGAGGTGCCTGGAGAGCTCTTGTCGATAGCCTACGTCCCAAAAGAGGCAATATTAGGCATAAGTACACTTAAAAATAATGGTTCTTTAATGTCACCATATTTCTCTTTACTATGTTATTTGGCTCCTCATAGCTCCATTACTTGACCAAGCACCAATGGGTTCTTTGCATATGAAGTTGGTTCTTTGTGTTTTGAAAAACTTCCTAATATGTAGAAGAAAATCTCAAAATCTTTAATGTATGGTGGGCTGCATGACACTAACAGATTAAGGAAATCTGGACTCAGCCTGTGTTACTACTGTCCCTTTAAAATCAGGACCCATTAGGATATCACAAATCTGTTACCATCTATTCATGGTTATCTACTGTGTGAAGCTTGTTGTGGATCTAAATAAATAAAGTTTCATTCTGGAACCTTCATGTGGATTGGTCTTTTAGGAACCAATAATGGTTCACCTATGGCGTCACTCTGAAGAACCACACAGGCACCTTCATTTTTAAGAGTGGTGGACAACACAGGCTAAATCCAGATTTTCTTAATCTGTTTGTATTGTCCTAGGCAGCCTACCATACATTAAAGATTTCACTTTTTTTTACATACAGTATAAGAAAAGTTTTTCAAAGCACAAAAAACCAACTTCATATCCATAGAACCCTTCCCAGAATGAAGGCTTGGTCATGTAATGGAGCTACGAGGAACCACACAACCCAGTAAAGAACCATAAAAAGCTATTAAAGAACCAGTATTTTTCAAGACTGTACCATATGTTCATGGTTATTCACTATATGGCGCCTGTTACAGATCTAACAAAATAAGGGCACTTTGTGGAACCTTCATGTGGATAGATCTTTTGGGAAACATTGGCTTTGCTCTAAAGAACTGCTCTGGCACCGGTAAGTAAAGGAAACAGTAGACTTACTGGTGTTGTATGGCTTGGAAAAGTAAAAAGGAGTCACCCAGCTACAACACAAACAATGGATGATATTAAACACAGGCAAAGAGGCTTTGTGGAGCCACAGGAAACAAAGTTAGAAGAAGAAGAAGATGGTGACGATTAAAAGAATATTATAAAAATGTGTGAACTTACAGATGAGACAGAAGGTATAGATCGTTGGGAAAACAAAAGAGGAAAGCTTGAGAGGCAAAAGTAAATTAAGCGTGAAGGATAAAGTGACAGAAGCACAAGGGGGGGGGGGGGGGGTATAGGTGGTTGTCACAGTGACCCCAAGTACTGTACAGTGTAGTTCCATGATTAAGAGGGTAGCGCTTGACAAATTGAACAGTGCCCAATAGTGTAATGGGTTGTGTTCAAAGTAATAGACATTAAACAAAGAACAAAAAAGGTTTCGTTTTAAAATGTGCTACCACGCAGTCCTTGTAGCGTATTTTAAAATATATTTAGTTTGCTGAGTGTGGGTGGATACTCCTCGAAATAAATGTGTGAATGTGAATGATTGCGCAGTGCACTCTGCTTTGACAAAAGATAAAATGCGCTACTTCCTGAAAAACAAAACGCCACACAGACTAATATTTTCAATTGCAGCTGCTACAGCTGAACGAGTTCACTGACAAGTAGGCCGGTTGGAATGAACTATTTCTGCTTCAGCGGCATCAGCTGGGCGGGCGGCACGACGTTAGGTTTCAGATAGGACGGGGCGTAACCTCTGAGCCGGCAAAGCAAAGCAAGGCGTGTGCGGCTGCAGTCTTCTCACTTTCTTTCCTTCACTCACCCGACTGGAATCGACTTCATCTTTTTAAAAGTTTAGAGTAGGAAACTACTTTTTTGTCAACCTAATACGACGACAACTAGAGGCGCAAGTTTACTTTCAGTAAGTATTTTTTTTAATTTGGTTGACCATCCTGGTCATATCTCTGTGTAAGTTGGGACGTTGTCTGGTCGCAGTGCGGAGCGCAGGTGTTCGTTCCGGATGAAAAGACTGAGTTCTATTTATTTTAAAATGCGTAACAGCCTTGCGCCCGGCAACACGGTTTCGAGATAAACTATCAAGAACGGGGCGTTATGTGCACGCCATCGCGGAGTGGGAGGCTGAAGAGAAACGTGTACGGGAAGGATACCAGCAGTCACTCGCCCCTGCCTTAACTAGACTACCAATACAGTGGTTGTCAATCTGTGCGGCGGGCCCACCTAGGGGGGCACGAAGATGTGAAAACAAGAATCGAAAATATGAAAAATACATCTATTGAAACCAAAACAAATTCACTTCAACCACATTCTGATACTAGAAAAATAAATATAGACTTCGATAAAAGTTAAGTAGGTATAATAAAATATGCATCTATGATATATCATTAATTTAAAAAGAACAAATTTGTATTAGTGGGCTCCTTTCAAAAAAAAACTTTAGGAGGGCGCAAGTAAAACTGTTATGAAAACTCGGGTCGCAAATACTTAAAGGTTGAGAAACGCTGAATTAAGCTGTTTAAGAAAATGAATACTGGTGATGATTCTTAGTAGGAGGCTTCAGACAGTGATGAAGTAGCAGTGTGTAAATCGGATCTCCGCAGCGCCAGGATCTCGGGATTTGCTGGACGCATTTCAGTTTCGATTTCTTGCACCACCTCACAGCGATCGAGTGTGAATTACAGATAAGCGTCTACCAAAGCACACGACCCACCGAACAACGCCGAGTAACGTGAGTTACGTAAGCGGGGGTCTCACGGGTCGCCAGAAATGTAGCATTTTAACTTTGGGAAGCCACATGACGTTTGCCTGTACCACACGTACAGGGTGGTCCAGACCTAATTATGCAATTCTTGCATTGCATTAAAAGTAGCATAGTTGGATCTGGACCACCCTATAGAGTCAGCGGTGGGTAAACAGGCACGCCTCATTGGGAATTTAGACTTCTGTGTAGATACACCAAAAATATTTTTACTTAATTGTGTTATGTCAACATTTTATACAAAACTGAGTGTAAATTGTAAATAAAAGTATTTTGTATTGTCTCTTTAAATGGCTTTTTCAACATGAGTTCAAGTTAGATCAAATACATTTTATTATGTTCAACTAATTAAACTAACACAACCCCAATATTTTACATTGCTGGATTTAATATCTCCAATATATATATTTTTAATAGTACAAACTAAATGGACTTACATAAAAGGTATATCATAGCATTTCGTCTTTACTTAACTGTAAATAGCACTACTAATGAATTACACCTTGTGTAATAAATATTCAGACTATATCGGTACTGTTAAGTTTGTAGTCATTCACTTATCACCGCATTAGGTCGTCTTCATCATCTTTTCCCAATTCTATCTGGGTTTGATGTTCTTAATCAACCTTCTTCATACAGCTCAGTCCTGCACCTCCTTGCCAGCCAATTCCTTATCCTTCAGATCTTTTACTTTATCCATCTGCCTCCACTTCAGCCTCCCTTTCTCTTCCCCTGCTCTTCCTTTCCCATCACTCCTTTGCCCATGTATTCTTTGTCTCTCCTCATCACTTGTCCATACTACTTCAGCCTACTTTCTTGTACTGTCTTTGGTATCTCTCCCACTTTTGCTGTACCCCAAATTGTCTCATTTCTTATTTTTTTTTTTTTTTTTGTAACTTCTCACGTCCTTCTCATTCATTCTCCAGTGCTCCCTTTACTGCTCCATACACCATTGCTGGTCTTAAAAACCTTTAATCTTTGCTTTAATTTTCTGATCACACAATACTCTTGATACCCTCTGTGGGCTGTTTCTGGATGTAATTGTCCATCTCCAGCCACCACTGATCCTACATATTTAAATGTCTACACTCTTTTCAATAATTCTCCCAAGAAGGTTAACTTCTGAATTCTTATCATCATTAAACCTCATATGTTCTTCTTCCAATTTATCTTGAACCCTCTGTCTTCCAAAGCCCTTCTCCATTCTACAAACTTCCTCTCTGCTTCCTCTTTTCTGGTGCTACACAACACAATGTCATCAGCAAAAAGCCTGCACCAGCGGGGTTGGTCTTCTGCCCCGTGGCTCAACACATCCATAAGCAGATCAAAGAAGTAAGGACTTTGAGAAGATCCCTGGTTCAGACCTTCTCTAACTGGGATCTTGTCTGTTACCCTAATGCTGCTTTTAACCCGAGTCCTCACACCCTCCTACATATCCAGGACAATTCTCACATACTATTGTGGTACTCCTTTCTCTCTTATGCATCTCCAGACCTCTTGATGTGCCACTCTATTGCAAGGCTTTCTCCAAATCAATAAACACAATGTGCAAACCTTTGTTTTCTTCATTGTCTCAATGCAAAGATTGCATCACTTGTGGATGTGTATAAGAGTGTGGAGAAAAACAAGTGTGGAAGCCTTGGTATCTAATGCCCATGCTAATGAAGCAATGAAACACACCAGAGCAATCACAAACACCTCTGATGCCAATTATCAGAAACATTATGGTGCCTTGAAATGGGGGACCATGTAGAAAAAGTGTTGTCATTTCTACATTGTCTGACTGAAATGTACACAACGAACCTTAAGTGAAAGTCTGTAATGTGCACTTTAATCAGGTCTGAATTGTTTGATTTGTCATTTTAAACTGTGGGGCAAATCAAGCAAAAATGTATCTTTGTCCCAAACATCATGGAGGGCACTATACAGGGTATGTTAACATCAATTCATGGCTCTGTATGGAACTTGTTACAGATCTAAATAATAAACATTCTATTGGTGACTCTTTTGGAAACTGAAAATGGTTCCTTTTTGGCATCACTCTGTAGAACGGCTCTGGCACCTTTATTTTTCAGAGTGCTTATGGCCTATATCTGACCGGAAGAGCAGGACATACAGTATGTGGGCATAATGCAGGATATGACTCATCATTAACAAGTTTGGCAGTTTGTTCCTTAGTTTTTCTATTTTTTTTATAGTTTTTCTGAATTGCGTTAGACAAGTTCCCTAACAACACTTGTCAAAACAAACATACAGGTTTCTTCACCACATGCCCTTACCTGGGCACAGCAGACCACATTTCTCAGTCTTTTCTTTAGAAATTGCAAATACTTCAGTACAGATGAATATATGACAAGTAAAATTATCTATAATTTGGACAATTCCCAATTGTAGTTGTCTTGGTGATCAAAACTGATTATGTTGCTTCTCAGTTTAGTTTTACACTTTAAAACATGTTGGAATTCTCTCACTGTGTAAGCCACCTCATGCACAAAAGTTCGTCTGGTTGTCCAAATCTGTCAATCCATGAGAGTATTTGCAGTGACATAGAGTTACTGTAGTGTCTCGTAAAGTGAAAGATTGGTCCTCTGGTGAAACCTGAACTTCACTAACAACAAGTGGAAGGCTTTCCCATTGTTATGGAGGTGTTGGGTCATTAATTCCAAACTTGTGACCTCGCTGAAACTTTAGTTGCACTTCTTTAATGAATCTGCAATCGCCACAGGTTGTCCGGCAAGAGCAGTTCAGGAAGCAAAAGTGCCCATCATAAATTTATTGAAAGTGAAATTCCAAGCCACCCACAAATCCAGAAGTTCTGTTGTATTCAAGATGTTGGTTACATAGACATACAAGATTATGATTCTTATCAGGGGAATGAGATACCAGATAAATGATTTGTGATGTTATATATATATAACTAGGGGGCTTCGCCCCCTGCTCGCTTCGCTCGCCAACCCCTGGCGTTGGGGCATGACAAAGAGTGAGATGTATGAATTAGATATAGAATAGTGTGCAGCTTTGGATGATGCGCATAGAAATAACAAATAGAGTGTTTGGCATATATTAATGTTTTATTGGAATATTTCTTTGTATACAACATTAGTAGTAAAGATGGTGTCTTGTCCTTGAATGAGTCTGTAGGAGAAATATTCTTTCATGGATACACGTGATCGTCTCTGTGCCTGATGTTTTTTAAATCTTGAAATTGTAGCACTCCATCCTTCCTGTCCAGTTGGAAATCATATGGGGTATGTTAAAGTATCAAGAAGCGGAAAGCAAATGTCTATGCGTTGGAATGTAGGTGTGTTGTTTTTATCATGACGTAAATGTAGAAGAATATCTCTGTGAAATGGAGGCTCACCATCTTTACTTTGAAAGACAATTGCCACTTCATTAACGACGGGAAGATTGTATCGTCTTGGATCTTGTTCTTTGTCCTTTATCAAGACCAAAGCAATTGTAGTTGCCGCTATACCTTCTGCATTTGCTTTTGTATTTGCCTCCTTTTCAACTTCATGTAGCATTTTTATAGACTTAGCTAATGGGTGATTGTTTATGACATGAGTGACGTTTGTCATCATAAGCTCTGTGCATTGTTTGTTTTCAGGAAGGTTCATTCGTTGATAGTAGATTTGTGCATATTTGCGTTGTTGATTTGTTTCAGGGTGCACTGTTCCAATGCGATGCAATATTTGTCCACATATGCGAAAGCAGTATGGGCCATTGCCTTTTGGTGGCCTGATATGTACTCCGGTAAATGCAAAAGCAAATGAACTATTGTAAGATCTAATGCAGTTCATAAAGTTTTTACTTTCAGGCACATCGTTAGTTAGAAGCTTCTGTAGATATTCAGGATATGAATGTAAAGGAGGCAGTCTAATCTGCCCTTTTTGACAACAACGTGTAAATTCATTATTTGTATTGCCAGTTGTTTCTTCTGTGAAGTTAAGTGAATGACAATGATTGCAAATGACATTCATTAATCCTAATGAATTTTCCTCAATACTGGATTCTTTATTGAAGGCGTTTTCAGCCATTTGGCGTAAGCGTTTAGCAGGTGTCTGGCGTTGATGTCCGCTACGGGCATGTTTTGCTTTTTGCGTTTGATTGCCTTTTTGTTGCATGTCCATTATTTGTGACGCGCTATTTTTTTCTTTTATTTTATTCGTCTCCGCTTTGCGCAAAGTCCGTTTCAGTCTACGTCGTGCATTGTTTGTATCGAGCCTTGTCCGTTTTTGTATGTCGGTCATTTGAGCTTTCTGCTTTTCGAGTCTTGCTTTCTTTTTTTCTGTTAGTTCATTTGCGCGTTGTACACGTCTCTGTTCATTTATTCTGTCTCTTCGCTCCCTTTTTGTATGTCTGAGACGCGAGCTCTTTCGGTTTGAAATCGTGCTTGTTTCGATGCAGCACTTTGAGACGCGCGCTGTATGCGTCTACGTTCATTGTGTCTGTCCATTTGGGCACGTCTCTGTAATGGTGTCACTTGTGCTTTGCGTTTTTTGATCCGAGACATTTTTTCTCCCGGTGTTTCAGAAGCCCGTTTTATGCGCCGCCGTCTGATTGTTTCTTTTGTGTTCGTGTGTTTTGTTCCCGTTATCCTTTCCGAATCGTTTTGTACCCGTGACCGTGTATTCATGACTTGTTTCTTTCTCAGCATGCGAAATATGGATAAGTAATAAGGAGGATCGCACTCACTGTTAATATGTAGCCTTTTCTGCAGTTGAACGGTTAATAGTGCTTTATTGAAAGGACATCCACCTATGCTGACACCTATGCTGCCTAGTGTGAAGGTGTCGACGTTCACTTTAGAATATGTGGCTTTGGATGTCACTTCTTATGGATGTTGGGGGGGGGGGGGTGATTGTTGTTGCGCGAGCGTCTTCTTTCTTTTTGTGTTCCTGTGTCTTGTTGAATCCCCCTCTTTGTGTGTGTCCCGTCCCTTGCTTGTAGGGTCTGTGGGGTGGTTTTGTGTTCTTTTTTTTTGTCTTCCATGGGCTTGTTGAATCCCCCTCTTGGTGTGTGTCCCGTCTCGTGCCTGTAGGGTGGGGGGGGGGTTGTGCCTTGCTGTTGTGCGCTCGTCTGTTCTTTTTTTTGGGGGGTTTAGTTTCGTGTGCAATGTGTTTCGTGCTTTGTCCGCGTTTGAATACTTTTTTATGTGCCTTTTCATTTTTTCGGTGCTTGTTGCGCCTCATTTCTGTGACTCCTTTTTTACGTGCTCACTCCTTTTTTCTGTGGTCTTGTCCGCCTCTCGCGGCCCCTCATCCGCCTTTGTCGCCCTCTTTTGTCCGCCTTTCTCGGCTCCTCAGCCGACTCTCGCGGAGTCTTTTTGTGCTCCTCAGCCGACTCTCGCGGACTCTTTTTGCGCCTGCGCAGTACGTCTTTTTGCGGCTACGGCCCATGGCCGGATGTCCCTGCGTCCATCCGGTTTAGCATTCTCGGTTAGTAATATGGATGTGTGTCTGTGTGGAGTCTTTCTTATGGACCCACCACAATTGTATCTCATGAGACTTACAAGAGATTCTGAAAGTGCTGGGTGGTATACCGGTTCATACTAGAAACCATTTTTTATTTTTGTTATGATATGGATTTTACTTGTACTGCAACACCGGTTTAAATAGCCTAAACAACGTTCGGAACGTGGCGCAGCGGGAAACTGTTTAAGGGAGTGACCTTTTTCACTGCTGCTCCGCTAAACACACATGCAATGGAGTACATGCGTTAGTGGAGGTATTGAATGGTGAAAATGGACAGAGAACATTCCGAAACTGAAGCTGTACCAGACGATAAAATTAAACATGATGACACGGAAGAACTTTTGCCGAAAAAAGGAGCCGTGTCTGTTGTCTGGAGATACTTTGGTTTGGTTTTAGAAGGTCAGATGTGGACCATTATGTTCAAATGTGTGAATACTGTTTCTATACTACTGGCTGATACTGCAAGCCAAGTTGTACTGTACTTGTTTTATTTTTTTTTTCAATACTGTATAATATACCTGGGTACTGTGTAATAGGGTGACGACATGTTGACTTTATTCTCATAATTTGTCATTAAAGTAGAACATCATAAACTAAACTTCATCTTAAAATGAATATTTAATTAACTAGATTTTCTCAGACCCCATCATAAGTTATATAGCATATTAAATGCTTTGTGTTAAGTGTTCCCCGAGCCACGTTAAATCGGTACGTGCTTCTTAAACTGACTTCCTCTTGTTCTAAAAGGAGGCGCAGGCAGCGATCACCACACAGAATACATTCACTTCATGATATTCCTGCTCCCTGAACATTTAGAATGCTAAGATAAATACTTGTTATCATTTTCATGATGAAATGCATTAAAGCATGTATTAATCATGTGAGGGCACGGTGGCATGAAGGTTGCACTGCTGCCTGGCAGCAAGGGGGTCCTGGGTGTACCCTGCCTTGAATTTGTATGTTTTTCTGGTGGGTTTACTCGGCGTGCTTCAGTTTCCTTTCAAAGTCTTGTAGGATGTGGGGTTTTGTTATGTTATATTGACCCTGCTAGTGTATGTTTTGCTCGTATTAACCCTGCGATGTGCTGGCGACTCGTTCAGGATTTGCTCCTGCCTCGCACACAATGCAGGCTGGGATGGGTGCAACCCTGAATGGATGACATAATTAAACATGTATAACAAAGATTTTTTTTAAAGTTCTGAACACTCCATGGTCTAAGTTTATAACTAGTTTTAATTTCACACAGGCGTTTATCGTGTGGTGATTGGATATGTGGAGGAAGAAAAAGGAAAGATAGGAACTGGGGGTTTGGTACGTCAGACAGAGACGGCACACATGCAGTAAAGAAAGCCCGCTCAGAAGAACATCAATTGAATTCTGTGTTCGTGTCACCGACCACCAGATCACGAACCCAACATTTACACAATATTTAAGTTAAACCTGTGCTATAACCATTCATACGTTCAATTTTTGGAGCCTCGTCACACCTGCCATAAAGTTCTCTACACTGAACGTACACCTGGGGACCCCTTACTGTGGGGGAGCAGCACTACCGCCTCACTACCGTGCATGTTTAATACCTGCGTTAATGCATTTCATCATTAATATATCAAGTATTTATCTTAGCATTCTAAATTTTCAGAGAGCAAGAATATCATGAAGTGAATGGATTCTGTATGGTGATCGCTGCCTGCGCCTCCTCTTAGTGCAGAGGAAGTCAGTTTAAGAAGCACATAGCGATTAACAACTGGGTCAGGGAACACTTAACACAAAGCTTTAAATGTACTACATTAACTTATGATGGGGTTTGAGAAAGTCTAGCAAACATTGATTTTAGGATGAAGTTTAGTTTACGACATTCTACTTTAATGACAAAATAAACTATGAGAATAAAGCGGAAATGTCGACTTTATTCTTGACATATAGTTTTTTTTTTTTCTTCACTGTGTCTGTAGTATTTTTTCTTCACCGTGGCCCTAAATACGTTTCCGTAGGGTTATACCACAAATAGCACCATAAATGCAAGTTGCAGTTTTATTATTTATGTACAGTGGTGTGAAAAACTATTTGCCCCCTTCCTGATTTCTTATTCTTTTGCATGTTTGTCACACAAAATGTTTCTGATCATCAAACGCATTTAACCATTAGTCAAATATAACACGAGTAAACACAAAATGCAGTTTTTAAATGATGGTGTTTATTATTTAGGGAGAAAAAAAATCCAAACCTACATGGCCCTGTGTGAAAAAGTAATTGCCCCCTTGTTAAAAAATAACCTAACTGTGGTGTATCACACCTGAGTTCAATTTCCGTAGCCACCCCCAGGCCTGATTACTGCCACACCTGTTTCAATCAAGAAATCACTTAAATAGGAGCTGCCTGACACAGAGAAGTAGACCAAAAGCACCTCAAAAGCTAGACATCATGCCAAGATCCAAAGAAATTTAGGAACAAATTAGAACAGAAGTAATTGAGATCTATCAGTCTGGTAAAGGTTATAAAGCCATTTCTAAAGCTTTGGGACTCCAGCGAACCACAGTGAGAACCATTATCCACAAATGGCAAAAACATGGAACAGTGGTGAACCTTCCCAGGAGTGGCCGGCCGACCAAAATTACCCCAAGAGCGCAGAGACGATTTATCCGAGAGGTCACAAAAGACCCAAGGACAACGTCTAAAGAACTGCAGGCCTCACTTGCCTCAATTAAGGTCAGTGTTCACGACTCCACCATAAGAAAGAGACTGGGCAAAAACGGCCTGCATGGCAGATTTCCAAGACGCAAACCACTGTTAAGCAAAAAGAACATTAGGGCTCGTCTCAATTTTGCTAAGAAACATCTCAATGATTGCCAAGACTTTTGGGAAAATACCTTGTGGACTGATGAGTCAAAAGTTGAACTTTTTGGAAGGCAAATGTCCCGTTACATCTGGCGTAAAAGGAACACAGCATTTCAGAAAAAGAACATCATACCAACAGTAAAATATGGTGGTGGTAGTGTGATGGTCTGGGGTTGTTTTGCTGCTTCAGGACCTGGAAGGCTTGCTGTGATAGATGGAACCATGAATTCTACTGTCTACCAAAAAATCCTGAAGGAGAATGTCCGGCCATCTGTTCGTCAACTCAAGCTGAAGCGATCTTGGGTGCTGCAACAGGACAATGACCCAAAACACACCAGCAAATCCACCTCTGAATGGCTGAAGAAAAACAAAATGAAGACTTTGGAGTGGCCTAGTCAAAGTCCTGACCTGAATCCAATTGAGATGCTATGGCATGACCTTAAAAAGGCGGTTCATGCTAGAAAACCCTCAAATAAAACTGAATTACAACAATTTTGCAAAGATGAGTGGGCCAAAATTCCTCCAGAGCGCTGTAAAAGACTCATTGCAAGTTATCGCAAACGCTTTATTGCAGTTATTGCTGCTAAGGGTGGCCCAACCAGTTATTAGGTTCAGGGGGCAATTACTTTTTCACACAGGGCCATGTAGGTTTGGATTTTTTTTTCTCCCTAAATAATAAAAACCACCATTTACAAACTGCATTTTGTGTTTACTTGTGTTATATTTGACTAATGGTTAAATGTGTTTGATGATCAGAAACATTTTGTGTGACAAACATGCAAAAGAATAAGAAATCAGGAAGGGGGCAAATAGTTTTTCACACCACTGTATATAGCTTAGCTTGAAGCAAGGTCCATATTAATGCAGTTTGCCTAAATGATGGTTCAGTTGGTAAAGATGTCATCACCAAGTTGCACTTGTTTTATTTTATTTTAATTTGGCGAATACTGTACTGTGTAATGCACCTGGGCTTGAAATCTTGAAGTAATAGTATTATTACTGGAAGTTGCACTATTATTTATTTTATTATTATTTATTAGTTTAAATATTATGCAGTTTAATGATGGTAAAGTTGTTGAAAAAGTCACTTTTAATGTGTCAGTGGACAGAGATTGTTAACATTAATAGAAAGTGTAGTTGGTTTACAAAACATATTTACTATTTATTCCTTTTCTAAGACATGTTCAGTGCAATACAACTTTTGACAAGCACTTCTGGATATTTTACTAAGTCTAAATGCCTCTTTGGATGGTTGAAAATATGTTGTCAAAATTATACTGTAGTTTAAGTTGTTTGCAAAATTTGTTCAATGAAAAGGCTCAATATTTTGACTGCAACTGTCATGCAATGTGATTCCTTCTCTTCATTAGTGCCACCCCCTTGAAAACTATCACTTTATGGGGCCATGCAAACCTGTATTAATACTTGTGTGCACATTAAAATGTCTTTTTTGTACAATGTACAGTTCTCATGACAGTGGAATAGGTTATTCTTAGCCAGTCTTCTGCAGTAATTGCAGTGGAAAATGTGGTTAACATCCACTCATGCATGGGAAAAAAAATATCATTGAATACCGTGAAACCGAGATCATTTAGAAAAATACCGTGATATAGAATTTTGGTCATACTGCCCAGCACTAGATTCTCATTTAGATTTAATTTAAGAATCAACTTTGTCACAGACTGAAACAGCATGTTAGGTTTTGCGAGGTCTGTTTCTAGTCTTGCTTTAATCTTACCTTTTATTTATTGGGCTGACGCCTTTATCCAAGATGACCTACAACATTTGAGATACAGTTGGTTTCTTTTCTTTTGTTTTTCCAAATGGAGCACAAGCAGGTGAAGTGATTTGCTCATGGTTGCATGGTTTCAGTAGTGGGATCTGAACCAAAGCTTACTACAATGCTACACTACTGATCTCTTTCAAGTCTTCATGTTTTTTCAAGAATGTGCACAATCTAACTGAAGCAATATAAATTACAGCAACTAATAAAATTATTCAGAAGCAAGGATTACAGTTTTGTAATCGCAGTAAAGTGTTTTATTACCACAAACAACTGTCCATACATTTGACTGAATATCAGTGAGCACACAATGCAAACACTTTCAAATTTCAAAACAATGTCCAGACGCTATTTGGAAGATTTGAGCCCACTGTGTGACTTTTCCGAGGTCTCTGCTGAAACTTAAGAGTGAACACTGCGTGAATATTGGAGTATTCTTTCACAGGAAAGAAAAGTCTGAGAAGCAGAGGTCTAAAGAAAATGTCCCATTTTGTTTCTTCTGATTTCCTTATTGTCTAGGAGAAACCAACAAGATATTAAGGAGATTTATTTCATGATTTTTTGGGGGGCACAGTGAATGAAATGAAACTGTGACTTGCTTACTGACTACAGACAGACCCACCATTGAAGCACAGAGACCTTCAACTTCAACAGATTTCTATGGAGAAAATCGTCCATGCTTTACATAATACATGAAAATTATGAACGTTCATTGGTCAGCAAGCCCCCCAAAACACATCATTTTTAATCAGTCCCTGAAGGAAGCGCTGACACTAAATGTACCCGATTAGCTGTTACTGTAAGTTACTCATTGGTCTGCTTTCTTTCCTCTGATTGAACCCCTAGGAACTGGTGGAATTGTTTTGTATAAGGAAGACAACTATTGAAATTGTTCAAGTAAGGTTTGTAATTTATAAAAACTACACATTTTGAAATTTGTCAATAATCCCATTTTGTGTAGCACAGTATATCTTAGACCATTGGAGAAGTAATTAGTGGGCTTATGGCTGCAGCTACAGGAAATCCAGTTCTTTCAGTTTTGAAGAGAGTGCGACAGAAAAAGAAATCGGACAGTAGACCAATGGCAAAAAATTTGGTTGGGAAGTTGAATAATAAAAGCATGTCTTTTATTTGTGATATTAACTGGCTCACTCGTGCTAATGCTGTGACAGCCTTTGAGTAACATGCCTGATGACGAAGCTGGGATGTCCAGGGCAGCATCGTGTGGCCAAGGGGCTGGTATAGCACCCTTTGTGAAGTATGATAGGGTGTGCAAGAGTCCCCAGAGTTCAAAGGAGCATTTCAGTCAGGGGGTTCTTAACTTGAGTGTTGCATCATGGTTGCAAGAATCGCGCCACTGTAAATATTTGTAAAAAATGTAGTTTTTCCCTTCTTTTGATGCACAAGAGAATGAAATCATCATTTAGATCGCTAGCTTCCACCTGTTCAATAAGTCACAGAACTCCCTGTTCAGCTCCTTCTTCCAAGTGAAAGACACTTGTAATTAGAAGGCCGCCTCCTTCAACTGTTGACGCCCTCCTGCCCCACCTTTTAATGCCAATTAGTCATTTGATTACTCATAGTTTTGGCATGATTAAAGCACGGTCCTGAATCGAAACACAATACACGCATTGCATTTCGCTTAGCAGCAGCTATGCATCTATGAACATGAACTAAAGTGCAATGCGCTTTTGTGTTGCATTTTAAACTGACACTAAAATAGCATGCCGTAGTGAAAAGCAATCGATCGTTTGGTGGATACAGTTTTAATTTTAACACGATAAAACCTACCAAAATTAAATGTCCCACGTGCATATGTGTTGCATTTCAGCTTAGATAATACATCAGATTGCAACCTTGGCACTAATAATCTTCCATACTCACAACCTGGAATAGTAATGTAATATGTACACACCCTCTTAGAATGTCCCCTTACTCATGTGTGCCTGACAATATTCTAAAAACATCACACATTTTGTATTCATAAACTACATAAAGTGTAACAAATTTGAAGATAGTATAGTAGGAAGTTACACTTTCTGTATAATATGCAAGCACAAATACACAATGGCGTTCAAAGCTTGTTATGAACTGTGGATCTCGCTGGATTATGACATGGGGACCAATGGAGACAGTAAGCCTAAGTGTTTTATCATCGTTATTCTCTTTCACCAGCCTTTTTGAAGGCAGCTAAATACTTTTGATCGACGGTGCAGTATTTTCTTTTTATTCACAATTTTCTTGTATTATTCTTGTCTTGTTTGAGAACTTTTTGTGCCTGTGTTAATTCCTGCCATGCACCTCATGCTGTTGGGTTTGGCTCTGGTTGGTTGAATGGATTCAGTCCTGAGTGAAGTGATGGCGTGAAAACATTGTTTCAAAATGAAGTGTGCTTCTGGTTATTTGTGCATGTCTAGAATCTATATTACTAAACGACAGTTTAATTTATGCACGGCGGACGCACCGAAGCGCATGCGCACTGTGCCGCAGCGCCCCAGAGTCAAACACAGCAGCTTCCCAGAGTCAGTAGGTGGCGCCCAAACAACACAACTTGTAAACTAAACTTGCTCTAATCCACTGTGCCAGCAGCCTGTGTGGCATGTTTTAATCACATAACCGTAATTCAGTAACAGAGAAACAAAAACGAGACCGCATGGATAAAAACAATAAATGGAGACTCCTACAACGCGCCTCACAAACACCAGAAGCAAAGAAGTCACGGCTCCAAAACAAAACACAAAACCGAGCCCGTATGGATGAAAACAATGAACAAAGGCACATACAACGTGCTTCTGAAACACTACATGCAAGAGAGGCACGGATCCAAAAAGAAACTGCAGAAGGGCTACATGTTGTTGTCAAAAAGGTCAAGTTAAGCTGCCTCCTTTGGATAAGTAAAAGCTTTATGGAATGCATTAGATCCTACAATAGTTCATTTGCCTTTGCATCTACCGGGGTAAATATCAAGCCACCACCTGGGAATGGCCCATACTGCTTTCGCGTGTGTGGACAAATATTGCATCGGATTGGAACAGTGCACCCTGAGCCAAATCACCACAATGTGCCCAAAATGTACGTGTTCGATCTAGAGGACGCAAGTTTATCAACGAATGAACCTTCCTAAAAACAAGCAATGCACAGAGCTAATAATGAGAAACGTAGCTGAAGTCATAAACAATCACCCATTAGCAGCCTCTATAAAAATGCTACATGAGGTTGAAAAAGAAGCCAATACAAAAACAGGGGCGGACGGTGTGGCACCAACTAAAATTGCTGTAGTGCTAATAAAGGACAAAGAACAGGATCCGAGACGATACAATGTTCCCATCGTTAATGAAGTGGTAATTGTGCCTCAAAGTAAAGATGGTGAGCCTTCGTTTCACCGCAATATTGTCATGCATTAACGTCCTGATGGAATCAACCAACCTAAACTTGATACTTTGACATACCCCATTTTGTTCCCAACTGGCCAGGAAGGATGGAGTGCTGGAATTTGCAGATATAAAACAAATCAAGCACAGAAAAGATCACGGGTATCAATGAAAGAATATTTGTCCTACACACTCTCAGTGAGAGATGAGTTTAATCCATTAATCAATGCAGGAAAGCTAACTCAACAATACATAGGTGATGTTTACGTTCGAGCACAATCACATGATCTCCAAATCGTGATGCGGACGTGGTAGATCACCCTGCTGGAAAGGCGGTTATTATGAGTGCAGCGTGCACGGCGGGTTGTACAGTATATATGCACAGATGCCAGAGGCAACAGGCAAGTCGTTCACACTACCACCGCTGCCAAAAGCGAGACTGCATGGATAAAAACAATACACGAAGGCGCCTACAACGCTCTTCTGAAACACGCCTCATGAATTGTACGTCAACGTCGCCGCCATACTGTGAGTGGCACTGTGGACGCACCCACCCTCCATAAAATTTTTCATCCCTACAAATATCGGAGGGAACAGAAAGTGATTGCCAGTCTTGGATTTGCGATTCTTTCGAGAATCGCAGAGTTGCTGGTATTAAATAATTGTTAATAATCTACATAGATATACAGTACATAATAAGCTATTAGAAGTGGTATGTGTATAAGTTGCTCACACAACATTTTTAACAAAATTCAATATATCTGTACATATGAATGAATTGCTTGTGCTTGAATAGTTAAAAGAAAATGTATTTAATAAAGTTGCAAGTTTAAAGTGCATTTTGTAACATGAAAGTTTCAGATTATTATTATGTAGGAATAGATAATTATATTGCATAATAGTAGGTAGTGTTCACAGGGAGATGTACAGCACATTCAAAACCTTTTTGCATTTTGTTATGGCACAGCCTTGTGAGAAAATTATTTAAATTTGTTTTTTCTTACCTCAAACAACACTCGATACATCAGAATGACAAAGCAAAAACAGGGTTTTATGAATTTTTAAAAATGAATTGAAAACTGAAATATTACACTGACACAAGTATTCAAGCCCTTTGCTATGACACTTACACTTGGTGCATCCCATTCTATTGGTCATCACTGAGATGTTTCTACACATTATATGAAGTCCAGCTCTGGTAAGTTCATTTGATTGGACTGATTAGGAAAGGCACACACCTGTCTATAGAAGATCCCACAGTATATCGGAGAAAAACCAGCCATGAGGTCAAAGGAACTGCCTTCCAGAGCTTAGGGACTGGATTGTGTTAAGGCATGGACATGAGGAAGGCTGAAAAAATACAACATTGAAGTCCCTAAGATCACAATTACTTCCATAATTCTTAAATGGAAGAATTTGGAACAACCATAATCTTCCTAAAGCTGGCTGACCAGCCAAGCTGAGCAATCGTTGAAAAGGGCCTTGGTAAGAGAGCTAATCAAAAACCCCATGGTTACTCTGGCTGAGATCTAGAGGACCTGTGGGGACATGGGAGAATCTACCAGAAGGACATCCCCCACTGCATTGCTCTACTGATCTGGGCTTTATATGCAGAGTGGCCAGACAACACTTGAAAACTAGCCTTGGACTTTGCAAAAAAGAATGAACTTTCAGAATACATGATTCTCTGGTCTGATGAAACTAACCATTGAACTGTTCGGCCACAGTTCTTAGCATTGTGCCGTTGTATGTTTTTTTTAGTGGCAGGAACTGTGTGGCTAGTCAGGGTTTAGAGAAAGCTGAACAAAGTACAAGTACAAAGATATCCTTAAAAGGAAAACCTGCTCTTGAGTTCTCTGGACCTTAAAATGGGCCAAAACTTTACCTTCCAACAGGGGAATCGCCCTAAACACAAAGCAAAGGCAACACAGGAGTAGTTTAGGACAACTCTGTGAAAGGTTCAAGTCTGGGCCACTCAAAAACAATCTGAACATCTCTGGAGAAACCTGAAAATAGCTGTCCACCAACAGTCTCCATCCAACCTGGCAGAACTTGGGAGGATCTGCAGAGAGGAACAGCAGGAAAACCCAAGCCAAAGTGTGCAAAGCTTGTTGCATAATACCAAGAAGGTTTCAACAAAGTACTGGGTAAAGGGTGTGAATACTTGTGCCAGTATAATATTTGAGTTTTTGTTTGTGGTAAATTTGCAAAACATTCTAAAATATTGTTTAACTTTGTCATTTTAGGGTTTGAGTGTTGCTTGATCACAGAAAAATAAATTTAAATGATTTTAGAACATAGCTGCAACACAACAAAATATGTAAAAAGTGAATGGGTCTGAATACTTTTATATAATAGAAAAACGTTTGCTCATGCCAGCCCAGTCTTTAGCCATTTCTACTGTTGACTGTCCTTCCTTTTTTACTAACTAACCACTCACTACATGGAGATGTAGTGTAATGAGTGTAGATGTTGTCAACTAGCCAGAAAGAACACGCTTTTGAACAAATTCACAGCAAATGGGAAGCCAGTGCTTGGGGGCATGTAATCAGTGTAGGTAGATGGGTTTGTGGAGTTCAGTTAAAGAGAAAGAACCCAATGAATTTAAAAACACCTTTAAACTACTTTCACAAAGATGTTTATCAAGAGTTTGAGGAGAATGACACGTTCATAAAACAAACATTTACAAAAAAGGTAAAGTACCAGGCTACGCTGATCAACCAACATTTACTTTATGTCTTCAGAAAGCCACTCTCTGTTTACCTTAGTTAATCAAACTCAAAAACAGTGTGCAGGTATACTTATAGTTTGTATTGAGTCCGACAATGTGAATTAGTTGCCTTCATAACTTACTATAAAGTGCTTGATCGAAAGTTTAAAGAACTTGTCTGCTCCTAGAACAGATAGACACTCATACATTCACATTATGAGAAGGATTTAGGAGTCATAGTTGAGATAGACACTCGTACATTCACATTATGAGAAGGATTTAGGAGTCATAGTTGACCAGATACTTACCAACTGCCAGACAATGTTCAGAGGCCATTAAGGAGGCTAACAGAATGTGAGGTTATATAGCACCCTGATGTGTGGAGTACAAGTCCAAGCAAGTTCTGCTCAAGCTTTATAACACACTGGTGAGGCCTCATCTGGAGTACTGTGTGCAGTTTTGCTCTCCAGGCTACATAAAGGACATAGCAGCGCAAGAAAGGGTCCAATGAAGAGCGACTAGGCTGATTCCAGGGATACAGGGTTGGGGTAAGATTTAAAAGAGCTGAGCCTATACAGTTTAAGTAAAAGAAAATTGAGAGGAGACCTGATTCAAGTGTTTAAAATTGTGAAGGGAATTAGTCCAGTGGATCGAGACTGTTACGTTAAAATTAGCTCATCAAGAACACGGGGACACAGTTGGAAACTTGAAAAGGGGAAATTTCACACAAGCATTACGAAGTTTATTTTACACAGAGAAGCAAAGACACTTGGAATAAGTGACCAAGTAGTGGGGAAGACGTTAGGTCTTTAGGGACTTTCAAACCTTGATGTTATTTTGGAGGAAATAAGTGGTTAAAACTGGTGAGCTTTGTTGGGCTGAATGGCCTGCTTCTCATCTAGTTCTAATGTTCTAACATGAAAGATAAACATTTTATAGGCTAACTGGAGTAATAGGGGACAGACCGAGTCTTTTATTGATCTGTCTGAACATTTCTGCAATCAGAGTGCCATGGAGGTGTAGTTAGTCAGTCATTTTCCAATCCAGTATATCCTAGCACAGGGTCATGGGGGTCTGCTGGAGCCAATCCCAGCCAACACAGGGCGCAAGGCAGGAACAAACCCCAAGCAAGATGCCAGCCCACCGCAGAGCTGGAGGTGTTGTGTGTACTTCTAACTCCTCATAAACCCTTGTGAGTAGACTAAACTGAAACAATTTTCTCAAAACAAAATCTGAGAAAAGTCACCAATAATAAAACTAAAATGGCAATGGCCAAAATTCTTAAACTAAGACCATGCTCAGCTCTATAGGGTCATTTAGCCAAGCTAAGTCCAACTAAATATCATGTAATGCCCGCTCATCCATGCTGTCAGGCTTGACCAACACATGGAGTGTCAGGCAGAACTTTGGTAGGGGCAAACTTGTCACGTACCTTTTTAAACATTACAACATAATAAAACAGAAAAGTGTTAACAGTAAGAATTACATGCACACCCAGTGCCATATTTATATACTGAGAGAGAAGTTGAGCTCATGTGCTAATATCATGTTGACACACCCACCACACAACAAACCACCTGGATTGGAACCCGAGTGCAGCGGGTAACACCTCAGCACCACACTGGACCCGTGTGAGGTTTTTTTTTTTTACAGTGGCTGGAGTGCCAATCCTGCCACCAGCCCCCAAGCTTTCCCTGTAAGTTGGAGGACCTGCTTGCAGGGCTGGATGTAGATTAATGTCATACCCAGGACGAAGCAATTGCAGGCTAAGGGCCTTGCTCAAGAGTCAATTCTGACGTTTACAGGATTCGAACCATCAACCTTGCGATTGTTGGGGCAGATCCCTAGCCTCAGAGATATTTATATACCAGTGTTTAAAAGTTGTCAGAAATACTGGAGCGGTGCTAGAGAAGAGTCACCATGGTAAAAGTGCAACTCTAATGAATGTGAAGGGTAGACTCATCAAGTCATTGATGGTGATGAGATGGTGGTTTTAATGTAAGTCCATCTGAGAGATGCTTAGACTTGGAATTAAATAATTAGCAATGTATTCAAAGTCTACTGCTGCAGTGTTGATGCCATATTGATCATTTCATTTTATTTTGTCATGTCTGTGTCTTCCATGCTATGCCAGTTTGAGAATTATTTTTATTGTAGTTTCTGCTCCTGGATTATTATCTCTGTTTTTGCCCCCTTCTGTCAATATTTAAGGTGGGTCAGTGCTTATGCACAATCCATTTTAACGATTTGAATGAACGCGCTCCTCAGGTCTGGACCCAGGGTTTATATTGATTCTGTCACTTTGTAAAATTTTATAACTTCTAGAATATGTTTAAAGAGTCTACCACAATATCTGTTAAAAGTCTCTTAAGTTCATACCACACATGTTTAGTTAAAAGTGCAGGTGCCTTGTAGCTTGCAGGACAGTTTGAATTAGCAGGAAGAAAATACAGCCAAGTTTAATTTTGCATTCAGTTTCATATTGATTGTTTTATTGTTCCTGTGTTTTATTGTTTCAATGCTAACTACTTTTATTGTTTTATATTTTTCCCAAAAATAATATGTCATGACTCGTTTACTCCAGACCAGGTTTGTTGGAGCCTATCCCAGGTAACATAGGGCACAAGGCAGGAACAAACCGCTAGTCCATTGCAGGGCAAACACACATACACCAAACACACACTGGGTGTTGCCAATTCACCTAACCTGCATGTCTTTGGATAGAAGGAGGAAACCCACACAGACACGGGGAGAACATGCAAACTCCACAGGATCAGGAGGACCCTGATCTCCTTACTGCAAGGCAGCACGGCTACCACTGCTCCAACATGCCTCCCCAAAAATAGTTTGTTTTGTCCATTGTCAGGAGAACGCACTGTTTTGAGAAAGCTGGTACAGCAATACATATTGCATGTGAATTAAATGTATCATTTTATACCTAATAAGGATATCTAATGTTTGGAATAAATAGGCAGTAAAAATGTACCTTGCCTCAAGCAGCATTATGAAAAGTATTGTGATTGTTGCACTCACCAGCAGAAACACCCCTTTGCTGTTGCTGGTTTCACACTTGTATTATTTAACTTGTCAGTCCTGACATAAAAGGTATAATGCTACTGGTTCAACTTTTAGGACTTTATCACAACTTGGACCCCCCTAGCATTTCAAAAGCCTCCCTTACAATTTTGGTCTGGAGCTGGAGCTGGCTGAGACTAAACTTAAATTAAATGACAGATGGAAATACGTTAGGTTAAGAACTAACCTTTTTGAGAGTAGTGAACAAACTCCTTTTAAGGAAGGGTAAGCATTTGGCCTGTAGAAGAGTATGCAAGTGTAAGCAGCGGGAAACGTGAGAAAGCCCACCGTTACACAAGATCTTCCTTCACAGTTTAGCAGCCTTGTCTGCATCTGGCTGAGGGAAGTCCCTCCATTAAGTTCAGCAGGCTGACATACCTTCCTTGCATGCCCACCTATTTATCATTACCATCTTTTATTTCATCATGGTGATTTCAGTCCCACCATCCTGAATTTGGGTCCCAGCACTGCCATCTCGGGGAGTTAAGTAGCTGGGAAGGAGAGAGACACCTGAAGGAAATACTGAGCAGAGACAGGAAGCTATAAACTATCAGACCAGCCATGTTTGTGCCATTCACCACAGATTAGCTATTAGGTGATAAAGTGGCAAGAGAGAAGTGTCTCTCATTACAGTGTAGCAATAAGTTTGTAATTAGTTGACAAAGTACGGCATTAGTAGGCATTACTACCAGATACTTACTGCCTAACTGGAGTAAAGGTGAAGTATGCAATCAGTTGCTTAGTCCATTACTATAGTTAAAACATATGGAAGTGAATGTTTCTCAACCACAATGGTGCACCATGAGAGTTACGCAGGTGTGCCATGGAAATAATAGTGTAGGGCACCTGGGTGTCTAAACCTGAGAGGCACAAGCTCCGCAAGTGGTCGAGATCTGTCTGAGGAGGACAGGGAGAAGCTGGCATAAAAGCAACTGCTCGATTGCTATGTTGCAGACACAGCACTTAAAGTAACTCAGACGCTTCTCCTGGCTGCTAGAGTCCATCTGAGTGAGTGTGTGGTAGCCAGCGAGCCTCAAAATGGCAGTAGATAGTGGGCATACAGGTTGCCTGTGGGGCAGAGTGGTGGACAAAGCAGCTGGGAAATGCCAGCAAAGTTCTCACTGAGTGCCATGTCAGTGAACGCTGATCTTGGAGCTGCATCTTTACTGGCTTTTCCTGTAGTCGCGCCTCTTCGTACAGTTGAGCACATGTATGAGATATAATGTGTTTGTGGGTAGTAGAATAGCGGTGTGCCTTGGGGTGTTTTTGGATACAAAACATGTGCCAAGATAGAAAAAAGGTTGGTAAACACTGGCATATGACAACATTGCCTTGTTAGACTACTCTAGAGCAAGTAATTACTAAATAATTGCACAGTAATAGGAGTCATGTATAATGTCTAAATTCAAAGAAACTATCTGTATTTTAGCTCTGTTGTTGTGACATGCAGAATCTGAAGATTATTGTATGACGGAACATATTAACACAAAGCAAGAATAATAATGAGGGGCAAAGCAAACAGATCCAAAAAGTCAAATGGAACAGGCTACCAAGTTATGAGGGCAAAACAAATATCCAAAGCAAAGAAGAAAAGGAATTCAAAACCTAAAACAAAACCTGACACTAGGGCCTCCTTGGAATAGAAACTAACAAGCACTGCATTTTTAAAAGCTCAAATAAATATCTACTGAGGGATAATGCATAACGGAACCGCCGCCATTTTTATATCGTCACATCTTCAATGCTTTCTATTCTGGATTTGGCAGGCTTTTCCTCGTGGATTATTTGATTAAGTGTTTTGTGATGGTGCTCCTTTGATAAAGATGTGATGCCCCGTTGCCTGTAGCTTTGGCACCTTCCTAAACCTGGGTCATTGATCGTAATGATCAGGGTGGACTAGCGCAATGAGGACACATTAACAAGCAAGGCTGGTGCGTCAGAAGTGTTTAGTGCAGTTTATATACAGTGTCCAACAAGAATTAATGTGCAGCTCAACAGTAAATAGTGCTTCCATAATTCACAAATTCTCATCATTAAAAATAGAGATCAATAAACAATAAGAAAGAAAATCACTCCTCCTTCCATAGTGCCAAACTTGAACAGTCAAGTCCAAAGCAACCTCTGTAGCCCCATTGTCGCAACGTCGCTCCCAGATGAAGCCCATGTCGTCTTCCCCCCCCCCCATTGCTGCGATGTCTCAGATTGCACCTCTCACTCTTTGCCTGCTCCATCAGTATCCGCAGAGAAAATCTTGGGTCCTAGCAGCACACATCTTTTCTGTAAAGACTCGGCAGCACCCTTTTCATTGCCTCAGCCTCAGTCCTTCTCCAACTAGAAATGATCAGCAGTTCTGATGGAGCCCTTCCTGCACTCCAGGTTGGTATACACACGTCACTGTTCTAAAACGATTGATCATTTTCTTATTTTTCCTTTACTCTCCGTTCCCATCCGTCCTGTTCAGTAGAGTGTCAGTGAGGAATAGCTGAGCCGATGACGCCTGCATGTTAAAGCAGCAATCGTCTCATTTTCCCATTGAACACCCCACAGCCGCATGGCTTCACAGCAGCACACACCCACACACGTAGGCCTGAGCCACACAGTTTTTTATTTAAAATCCTGCACTGCCACAGACCCCAAATGTGCAGCACCACATTCTGTAACTAATAATTGGTTTATTGAAAAGCGGACACAGAGTATGCCTTATATATGATGAAAGGTTTACTTGCTTAAATCCAGTAAGCAGGTGTTTGTCCCCGTATCTAATAGGATTATCCATCCGTTTTATGACACCAAAACAGGCCTGCGCTTTTCATCGATTGCAAGACAAGAACCAGCCCTGGACTGGAGGTGCGTCAATGAAACAAATACAGATTTAAAGTGGGGAACATGCATCACTTTGAGTATCTGGGGGTGTGCTGAGCACGGCGCTCTTTAAATTATGTAATGGTGGTGTAGCAGACTCTCCATGTACCATACAGTGAGAAATCAATGCATAGACATTTTATTTTAAATAACGAAAGCTGCCAAGAGTAATCATTTGAATAAATAAATAAATAAAGAAGGGAGACAGAGTTAAGAATGAGGTAAAATGAAACTAAAATAACTGAAATCATCTGTACATTATACTAGAACCATGCTTTAAATCATTCTGCCAAACCAAATGTTCATTTTGTGTGACTGAGAACACTAACCTACTCAGTTCTGGTTCATATCTAACCTGGCAGCATGACAGACAAGCAGGACAGGCAAGCCAGTCCACCTCACACACAGCAAATGCTTTTTGAGAACTCACACACACACACACACACACACACACACATGCACTAAGGCACAGGTGTCGAACTCCAGTGCTCGAGGGCCGCAGTGGCTGCATGTTTTCATTCTAGCCATCTTCTTCTTTAGTGAGCTGTTTTTACTGCTAATTAACTTCTTTTGCTTTAGTTTTAATTAACTTGACTCGGGCCCCTTGTCTTTTTCCTTAATTAGTAGCCAAACAATAATGAGACATCAAACAAGCCACCATATGACCAGCTCACCTGTGCCCATCACACAATATCTAAAAACAAATAAAGGTGAAGGTCTCAGTAAGGCTGATCTCTCAGGTCACCAAAACATTTTGACAATTGTTCTTAGAAAAAAACAGAAAAATCAACAGATTTGGAAATGTCTGCTGTGGCAGAATGAGAGCAGCAACAAGCCATTGAATTAAATAACGGGCTTAATTAACAGTAAGAATCGGCTTCTCATTAAGAGACTGTTCGGAGTGGAATTGGTTGGAGTTTGAAATTCCAGTTTAGCTGGTCATCTGTTGGGTTGTTTTCACATCTCATTTCTGTTTGGCTGGCATTTTAATGAATTAATAATTTGATTACATCTTGCCTGAAGAAGGGGCCTGAGTTGCCTCGAAAGCTTGCATATTGTAATCTTTTTAGTTAGCCAATAAAAGGTGTCATTTTGCTTGGCTTTTCTCTACATTTTAATGAAGAAAGGAATCAATTCAGAGGACTGACTCCTTAAAAACAGGCTATTGAAATGAAGGGAAAAGGAGTTAATTAGCAGTGAAAACTGGGCACTGATTAGGAAAAGGGTTCGAATGAAAACCTGTAGCCACTGCGGCCCTCAAGGTGCACTAAGGGATCAGAGCTCAACAATAACCATTGTGCCACCCTCCACATATTCTGTCAGTTAATTTTTTGTGTCCTGTCACTCTGCTCACACCATTACTAACATCCTCATTCCTTTCCTGCACGCTAGCACGTTCATCACTTCCATTTTAATTTCAAAGACATGTAGAGATGGCAAAGATTAAAAATAACACAAAGATGCCTATTCATTCTATATGGAGGTCTGTCAGGAAATCCTCTGATTGCTTTACTAGTGGTTACTGCCTGGATGGTCTATAATAAAGTGTTGGCTGAATAGCAGAGGAAGGGAAGGAATGACTGCATGTCCGGCATCAGGCTCTGACCATGTTTCAATTTCTTAGATTAAAAGCACTGCAAAGTAAAACAAGGCCAATCTTTTGATTTTAGTGACCCACCTGAAAGTGTTTTTGGTGCCACGTAAACAGGAAACATTTCCAGTAATAATGAGGGTTTGATTTCCAAGGAGTTCGTTCTGTATAAGGAGGCTAAGAAATGCTTGTGAGATGCACTTTGTTATGACAAACATGTTAGCTTTACCAAAACAAGTCCTTGAACCCCAGTTTTACATTAGGGTTTACCTCTCTAAAATGAACAAAACATACAGTTGTGTGAAAAAGTAAGTACACTCCATTTTTACTTTTACAACTTCGAATCATTTTATCAGGGATGAACTGGCGTCCAGATCAGGATGGACCATGCTTGCTTGTCTGGCTATCAGGCCATTATAATGGAAGGTCAGCAAGGGGGCTTCCGATATTCCCTTTCTGTGCCAGGATGTCGCAGCAGTAATTACCCTGGGGCTGGCATCCCAGCAGCCACGGAGGTACACCCTGCCTGGGCCTGAGAGGCTGGAGGGACAAGGACAGTGGGTGACTGCCTGCTATTAGCAGAGCATGTACACTGGCTAGAAGCATCCCATCTGGCAAGCCCCGCTATGGATACCAGCAGTGCAGCATGGAAGTTGTAGTCCCAAGGGGCTGCCCTGCCGGGTTTTGTAAGCGCCACCATGGAGACCTGTTGGATATCCTTGCACAAAAATCAGGTGTGGTCCTGACCAGCCCGGAAGTTGTTTCTGGAGGCGATTGGTTGAGCGCTGGAAGTACTCCTGGGTCAGGTGTTAAAAGAAAGTTCTCCACCCTGGAGTCAGGAGAGTGGTTAGGCAAAGCTCATCTGGGAGAAGTTAAGGAAAGGAAGAGAAGGGAATAAAAATGAATCATTGTTTTTTTTCTACAGCTTTGTAATAAGGTATTTGTTAAATAAAGGATTTTATTCTAACCTGGGACTGTGTTTGTAGCAATTTGTGTCAGGAATTTGGGGCTTTGGTACCCCCGCTAGTGGCAACAATGTAAACAGTATCTTTTGTTTAAGGTGATGTAATTGGGGAAAAATGAAAATTTGACTTTGCAATTATTTATTCAATGAAAAATGAACAGATGTGCCATTTCCCTATGTGGAAAAAGTAAGTCCAGCTTTGGATGTAATGGCAGGTACTGCACCCTCAAGTAGGCACTTCCTATAACTGTCAAGCCATCTCTGACATCAACTGGAAGAATGTTTTTCTCACTCAATCTTCCATTCAAACTTCTTTCACCTCTGTGATGTTTGGGTGTGTCTTGCATGCACAGCCTGTTTTCAATCTCCCCACAGCATCACGATGGGATTCAAATCCAGGCTTTGACTTGGCCATTCCTGAACCCTTTATTTCTTTCTTTTCAGCCATTCCTTCAAAGATGTACTGGTATGTTTAGGGTTGTGTTGTGTTGCAGGATCTACATTTGGTTGAGCTTCAATCTTCTGATAGATGGTCTCACATTATCATCACGCACCCTCCTGGTACAATGAACAATTCATAGTGGACTCTGAGATGACTTGCCCAGGTCCTAATGCTACCAAACAGAGCCAAACCATGACATCTCTACCATCATACTTTACAGTTGGTATCCGCTTTTCTTGGTCAAATTCTGTCTTTGGTTTTCACCAAACATGTCTTCTGGTATTGTGACCAAATAATTCTATTGTTGCCTCAACCTCCAAAACACATTGGAGCAGAAGTCCTGGTCTTTTGCCTAGGTGTTCATGGATGAACTTTTGTTCTTTTATGTTTACAGTGGCAAGAGCTACAGTACCTGTAGGTCCCGTGATGAAATTCTGGGGTTCTTAGTGACTTCTTTCAACATCTTGTGTTCTGTTCTTGGGCTGAATTTTCCAGGGATGCCTGTTGCTTGAAATGTTTTAGACTTGTAGATGATCTTGCGGACAATCTGAATTGTTTGGAGATTTTTTTAAATCCCTTCACAGAGTCACAGGCTTCAGAACCTGCTCCTGGCTCACCTCCCGTTTAGAGCTAATGTGTGTGGCATCTTTCTAATGGTAGACTTGTGCACTTTGATGTCAACAGTGGTAAGCGCTACCTGTAGGTCCCTTTATGACATTCTGAGGTTCTCAGTGACCTTTTTCAGCATCCTGTGTTCTGCTGTCGTGCTGAACTTGCTGGGGTGGCCTGGCCTAGACAAGTTGGCAAGTGTTTGAAAACTTCTCCACTTGTAGATGATCTTCCGGGTAATTCAAATATTTAGGAGATCTTTTTAAATCCCTTCTCAGACTCAAAGTCTAAAATCTGCTTTTTTAAGGCCTCATAAATGATCTTCTGATCTTCACTTGGTGATAATACATACTTCAATAACAGAGAGCAAACCAATGTAAATGTCTGAGGTTTAAATGAGACAGGTATCGATCAGATCCTCTCTAGTTCTAATCTGGTCTGGTGCACCTAATTGTATTCAGAGTCTTTTAACGTAGTGATAAATGTAAAGGGAGATTTATTTTTTTCCACATGTGAAATTTGCCTTTATGTTTATTTAAATCGTGCAGTAGACTACAAAATATAAAAGTGTCATGATTTTTGTTATCTAAGATCGAATCTTGTTATGACCACATTTGGTAAAACAGGAAAAAAAAGACATTTCATGGGCCATACTTCCTTTTTTACACATCTGCACCTTTTTCCAGCCCACTGAATCCGATTCAGGGGTCATAGCTGTCGACCGTTGAATCCAAATTTCCCTCAACGACTGTTTTATTTATTTATTTATTTTTAAGTCATGCTTGTGACCTTGGGGCTGTTCTGCTTACTTCCTGCTTCATTCTTTTATTTGTGCAGTTTTCTTTTCAAACATTTCCAGCATTTATTAGTTCCACATTTCTGTCCGAAAGCTAAACCAGTCTGGTTCTTCCTGATTACTGCCTTAGTTGTCTTCAGATTCTCTGCTAATTACCTCAGTAGTACGCCATTAGCAAAGCTAATTGTGGGTTTGCGACTTAATTTAATTTTTATGCAGAGCTTGAAATCATTTCCCATCCATGTTCATCAGCCTGAATTTCCAGGAACAACCAGAGAAATGCCAAACTAAATTTGCATTATGTCAAGAAGAAGGCCACTGTTTAGTGAGCACTGAACTGCCTTGCCTCGAGCACTGGGTTGTGGTTTAAGACCAAGCCACCTGTAGCCTCGCCTCCCATGTCCTTTTGGAAAGCAGAGAGCAGACCACTTGCAATACTTGTGCATTCTCGGTGTATACAGGGCAGCAGGCTACCCTCTGCCGATTCACACGGAGTTCATCTGTTTTTGAGAGGTCAGCCTTGCATATAGACATTTGAAATCTTGCCATTTATGACAACCTTTAGTTTTATTACAGAAAACTTCACCAAGATGCCACAATATTCTCAGATCTGGCTCTGATGACGATGTCACAGGGTTGACGAGGAATTGAGAGAGACATAAGCTTGGGCACGTGCAGAATTGTCTGTCCATTTATAAAATAGGCTTAGTCTAATTTCAGGAGCTTTCATAATGTTTCGAAATATTGTAAAGAATTTGAAAACAAAAAGAGAAACAAGTGTTGAGGTCCCAAAGGACACCCCATTTAATCAAATCGTCCAAAGGACAGAAAAGGGATAGAAAACATACACGCGATAAAAATAGATGCAAAAATGAAAGAAAAAAGAGGTGTGGAGCTCCGAATTCCTCCAAAGCTGGTTCAGTTGTGAAGGCCTACTTTTGAGGGTTTGCGTAAATCAAAAAGTAAAAGCAATTTGAAAATTATGTGGTGACTGCGGTGGATAGAAGTTGATGCCGTACAACACATTCATGATGGCTTATAGGGGGTTCAAACACGTACAGGACAGCACTCTGCCATTAGTCTAGGTGAAGCCACGCTCCAATGAACATGGACACTCCACTGCGGGATTGCACCACTGTTGAACCAACATGCCATAGTGACACAGAGGGAGTGAAACCAAAGAGTGTTGGCTCAGTAAGTGAAAACAGCACGACTCAATGAAAAGTTTATGAAAGGTTTAAAGCGGGAAGAACAAGTGTAACCGACAGCTGCAGTTTGAACATCTTCCACATCCCCCTTACAGCCCTAATCCAGCATCTATACGACTATCATATCTTCAGCCCACTTAAAGAGAGAGGCTCTACAGGGTCGCAGGTTTACCTATGATGATGAGATTAAGGAAGTGGTGCAAACCTGGATTGGGAGCAGCTGGAAAGCCTCTTCTCCCATGGAATGAAGATGTTACTATTTTTACAGGGTCTTCTACATGATGAAATGATATTTATGCCCACAATTTCCATTAACCCTACTAATTACCAGTTTGTGTTGAAAAGAATATAGTTTCCTGTAAAATTTGGTTTTGCAATAACAATCAACAAAAGCTATACTTTGAAACGGGGGCTCTGGCAGATTCTGCGATCACACAGTAATTCCGAAATGGGGTGTGAATCAGTAGCCTTGTGCTTTACAGCTCAGTGCCTTAACCTCTCCGGCCAACCGTTCCAGTGCTTTGAAGTCCAGTGCAGTTCTGTAACTCTGAATTGAGTTGTTAAATCTTTGCGTAAACCTTCACCATCCTTGGTGACACAAAGGCTATTTCTCAAGGTATGTGGATGAACTGTTTTTATCATAAGAACTTTGATGTGAAGAGACTATTCAGCCTAACAAATCCTGTTAATCCTATCCACCTAATTTCTCCATAATAACTTCAAGTCAAGTTTTGAAGGTCCATATAGTCCTAAACTTCTCACTACTGCGTGCTAATTTATAGTATGTATTTTACTTATGTGTCTATGAATCTCCGTGTGAAGACAAACTTACTAATATTTGTGCAAAATTTACCCTTAAAAAGTTTCAAACTCATTTTAAAGTAAAAGCTTGGATCCACTGTACTAATTCATTTCAAAATTTTAAACACTTCAAAAAGTTCATCTCCTTATAAACATTCATCCATAACTCATCCCGTGCAGTCCTGGAATCGGCCCTTTTGCTCTTCTCTGGAGTTTATCAAGTGCTGCTTTGTCATTTCTGTAGCCCAAAGACCAAGGCATTACTAGCCTCAAATTCAAACAATTTGAAAACTTGGATCATTTTAAGACAAATCTATACTTGTTTTATTTGCTGCAGCTTTCCCCTTGCCACTGTGTGCATCTTGAAACAAGATAGAAGGACAGTGATGTTAAATTCAGTAGAGTAGCGAGTTTCTTGCATTGTTCCACCTTAACACAGAAGACATATTTCTTTTGTAAATAAACATTTAGTAGATGTAGACAGGGTCAAAGCTAAGAAGTAATTTTGTTGAGTAGGTGAGAAAATAAATCTTAATTCTGTCTGTGATCAATCAGTTAGAACTGACATAAAATATATTTCAGGGAGTGTTCAACCCTCCTTCGCTGCTACACCCATTGTCACAGAAGAATGAAGCCTGAAGCATTGGGCTGATGCACACATATTGGCTGTGTAATGGTACTATTGTGACCTGTACCTTTTACTAATCTGTTTTGTTCTATCATCTATCTATCTGTCTGTCTGTCTATCTATTGTGGACCACAAACCTGACACAGACAGATGTGGGACACAAGTTCAGGGCTTTTTTTTTTTATTTTCCTTTTCCCGTGGGAAACAGGGGAAGGTGTACAGCACAGTTCCAACACAAGCACCAAACAGTTTCTTTTCTTTCTCTGTCCGCCTCCACTCCTCCTGGCAAGCTTCATTGTCTTCCTCGTGACTCTGACTCCCTGAGTAGTAGCTGCTCGCTCCTTTTATAAGGCACCCGGAAGTGCTCCAGGTGCTCGTTGACCTTATTCTGGCAGCACTACAACGGCTCAGCAGTAGCTGCAGCACCCCCTGGTGGTGCCAACAAAATCCAACAGGGCTGCACCAAACTCCAGCTCCCATGGAATCCTGCGGTAGTTCAAGGCACTGCTGCAACCCAGGGGGGCTGCCACCCAGCGCTCCAGGGGATATAATGCTCTGGATACACTCCCTCGCCCAGCATAGAGGTGTCCCAGCCGGGCAAGGGCCCCGGCCCTATGCCACACTGTCTGTCTGTTATATAGTGCCTTTCATATGTATCTATTATACAATGCCTTTTACAGTATATCTATATATTTGGTAGACCCCCTGTAAAAGGAGATCCACAGTCTAGATCTATCATTTAGTTATAAAGTTGAAGCACTGGCAGGTGAACTGAATTGCTCAGGTTCAGACAGTAACCCACTGGAGAGGATTGATGTAACATCTTTGCTACTTGGCCACACTGCGTAACCTCCTTGGTGTTCTATTTACCCCCGGAAAATCAACTGAAAAATTTTGCTTTTTTTTTTTTTTTTCAGCAAGAAAAAAAATGTTACGTTTAACAGAAACATGTACTGTAAATACCAAAACGTCAACATAAATACAGAAGGAAAGATATATCTAGTGTCCACTGCTGTACTGATGCAGATTTTGTGCACATCCTTTGTGTGACATGTTTTTAGACAGTCACCAATGCACAGTTTGACGTTGTAATAGAGACAGTACAAACGTGTTTCATTGTGCAGTTTCCTTCAAATATTTTTTCTGTTGTTTGCTTATGAGAGGGTAGAATGTCGGTGCCTAATCTGAATGATCGACGCACTCTTTGTGTTATTGTAGGCTACCACAGCACAAGCCTTAGTGACTTCCACATTTCTCTCATACAAACATTAAGAGTTGCTGCATTGTGAACAGTACTTAGGCAGCGAACATCTTTCTTGGCCTTCTACTTCATCACAATCATTTCGCCTTTTTGCCACACACCTACTTCCACCCTGGTGAACCTTCATGCACCCTTAATCGCTAGGCATATCGTGGTGACTCTGTTGTACAGTGCTGTCTGTTTCAGTTTCTTTGTCAACGTCTGATTACCAGTTCAAATTGTCCTCACTATTTCTTGAATTAACTAGTGGTTCATTTTCTGTTTGTTCTAAAACTGACTTTCCAGCTTTTCGTTTCCACTAATTGTGTGTTTTAATTGAAAGCTCTGTCCCACTCTTGAATATTGATGATTTTGTCTTGGTAGAGTAATGTATTGCTCTACTTTCCCTTATTGTATTATTAATATGTAGCCTTTGTCAGAATGCCTCAGATAGCACAGACTTACCACTGTTTATAAAGTATTATAGTATATAACTTATCCCCACCTTAACTCCTACATCTATAAGCTCAGGCAATTAGGTGTAGTAAAAGACAAGAAAAAGTTAAGTTACAACTTAAACAATGTATTTTTGATAATATTCATAAATAATAACAATATGCAAAGTACATTTAAATATTGGCAACCATACAACCTGATTAAATGGTGATGTGTAATTTCAGGCGGCGCACAGACTTTTTAGTTACTTAAAAATGTCTCTAGTTCATTTGTGGTCAGCTTTCAGCCACATGTCTGTTCAACGTGGCTGCCGAGCTGTGCTCTCCATTGTGTTGTCCTTTCAGTTCATGGTGTGATGGTCTTCATCAGTTGTTAGTAAGAGAGATACTTCATCATCAGAGGTTAGTAAGAGAGAGAGAGAATGTGGTTGAACAAGCAGATTTATAGATTCTCTGTCCAACCCCTAGAGCCAATAGGACGTCATGGTACTTAAAAGCTTCTGATCCAAGCCAATTCCAAACAGCCATAATTCAGACCAATGGGGGAATACAACATCTTAAAACCTGCCACCCCCCAAGACCATATGTCTTTACTAGACAAAGAACCCATTTCGACAACATAAGATGAAACGGACACGAGTTTGTGTCAGCAGTGTATGAAGAACAAATGATAAGTAACAAAGAAGTTGTTTTGTAATGATTGTAGTCCGCTTTTCTCATTACTGTACAGGCTTGTACTGTTAGTTGATGAATTTTAGTTGATGAATTTTCCAGGCCTATAGTATAATATTGAATGATGAATGTTCCAGTACAATATGGAATAGTAATAAGTATAAGCACCACAAACCTGATATATAGGTGTATTGAATGAATGCGTAATTGAATCAGAATGCGTAATTAGGCCTCGAGCTGTAGTCGAAATTGCCTTTCAAGCCTCTAGAGCTTTAATTGAAGTCGCCTTTCTCTTTGAATGTTTGCGGACATAAATCCGCCGCCTGCCGCGATGTTGGGGTTGGATGTCAGTCTCGTAAAGCTTTTCGGGCAGCTGCGCAGAAGGCGACTGCGCATTCGGCTTCAGACGTGCGCAGAAGGCGACTGCACATTTGGCTTCGGATGGACGTGAGCGAGCGAGTGAGTGAGTGAGTGAGGAGGCAAGCAAATTATATATTAAGATGGCTATCTTGCAGGGGTTGAAAGACTCTAGCAGAGAAACACTCGCCAAACTGGTTTAAGGCACATCCGCCCCCAACTCTGTCGTAAAATTCAAAGAGACTAAGTCGTTAAAGGGGGGTAAACATGAATGCTTCTCACTAATGTAACATTGCTTTGCCTAAATTACAAATAAAGACATAACAAAATATTTATCAAGTTATATGCAAAATCTTACATCACAACAATGATTATATTCATGGTTTTTTGCAGTATGTTATTTTATCCACTACATGTCAGCAGAATATATTCCTGAGCGTTATTTGGGCTTAACGCTCATGGTTTACCATTTTTACATAGGATTCCAAGAATTGCATGACTGGGGGTTAATGCCAAGAAGGTTAAGAAAAGTGTGAACAAAGCTCTAAAACTAACTGACAAGGTCAGCTTTGAAATATTAGATGGTCACCAACACAGCCTGGTGTCACAATTGGGACAATCCAAGCGTGTTTCTTTGCTCTTTTTTCACAGTAGTGCATGTGAGCTACCAAGCTGAGGAGGGCACAGCCACAAATGAAAACATAGCCAAATCCACAGAAGTGTATGCTCCCGAGTTAGAAAAACAAAAAAGATAAACTTGTCGTTATGTAAGACTATCTGATGTCTCACTGAGTCAGTCAGTACAAAAGAAGCCACACAGTTAAAGTGTTGGGTCTCCCCTTTAAGATTTTTTGATTTCTCTAAGAATAACTCAAGTGGAATGTCACAATTTCCTTGTTCTTTTGTCTCAATATAACAAGGTAGCTTCAAGGCCAAATCTATTCTCATTATTCTCATTGAAATCTTTCTGTGGCCCAGCCCTTAGTTATTGGTCTCTGGGTAGATACATACTTCTTTTAAAATGAAGTAATTTTTCAGATTTTTCCTTTTCTGAACAATTAACAGCTGTTCACAATGGTTGCAAAAATTATTAATAAAGAATTCTGCTAAATTTACCATTGGCGCAAATAAAGTACTTCTGCCTACCTGAATTGTTTCACCATTTAGTGGTGGTCCTATAAAAAGGTGCCATAGGAGAATGTCGTGATTAGCACATGCAAGTGAGAGCTTCACTGCGCTCTGTAAACCCATAAATGGGTAACAGAAGCTGTTGGCCAGTACCAGTTCTCAGGAAGTGTCTATAAAACAGCAAAAAGAGCTCTGCCAAGTCACATGAAATCCTCAGGCTAATGGTAGAAACGGCAGTGAAACATGTGATGAAGCAATGAATAAAATCAGAAGCCTGAACCAAACTTTGGGAAACTGTTACTGAGAGTCTTCTGTTCTTCATATGATAAAACCCACACTGACCTTGAGGTTATTAAAATTACTTTTGCTTTGAAAAGCAGGAAGTATTGTAAAAAAAAAATGTAAGAAAATGCTGTCTAAATCTCAGACGTCCCTGCTTTGATATTTAGAATTGACATCTTTCACAACATTGGTGTTTCATCTGGGGTTGGTTCCTGCATGTTCTCCCCATGTCTTGGCTTTTACTCCCACATCCTAAAGATAGTGTATGCTGATTTTCATTGGCAGGTCCAAATTGGCACTGTGTGGGTGTGTAATCTGTAGTAGACTTTTATACCAGTTCAGGCCCTAAATTGGGTTAAGACGGTTCAACATTGAAACATGGTTAAACTGAATCTTACACACATGCCATTGGAACAGATTCTAGCCCATCACTCCCCATTACTGGAAAAATCAAATCAAGAAAATCAGCAGATTCTTCTTCTTCCCTTCCCGCTTATCCAGGCTCCAAAATGGAAGCTTGGTTAAAAAAATCAGTAGATTAATCTTAACAATTTCATGCAGTTAATATTCATGTTGCTATATTTTGTGGTGGTGTGGTGAACATAACTGATTCACAGTGAAAATGTGAAAGGAAATTCTCAAAAACAAATCCTATTACTTCCGGACACTTCTCACATATCAAAACATTTCTAGTATGGCTACTAGTCATGATTGAACCCCATTGAATATGCTTTACCTCGAGTTCAGTGGAAATGTTTGGGAATTTCACTAAACTCGGTAAACGCATTGAATCAGTGATGAAGTAGAAACTGAACTAGCTTTGACTGGATTATAATGGTGCAATGGTAATTTGTCTGTGATGGTTTGGGAAATATCTGCCAACTATGCTGGATCTGTAATTGTGGCCAAAGATGTGACCTAAGCTGTGAGGTGTGGTAAAAATAATTACTTTAAAAAAAAAAAAATATATATATAATATATGTACATACATACATACAACCCAAAGAACCAGGCAGGAGGAAGCTTGTCCATTGCATCTTTTATTTCTCATAATGAAGAGGGATACTTTCCGAATGGTCACAAAGTAAAGACAGAGTCTTACTTATAGGTAACTGAATTTACATAACATTGCTGAATTAATGCTTACTCTGATTGGTTCACTAGCTTGCATTCATTCACTCTGATTGGCTTAAAGACATGAGGCATTACAGCTGAGAGCTTTATCCAACTTACTTACATACCCCAAAATAAAAGTCTCATTTCAGTATATTCTTGAACCTTACAGCCTTACTGGGTACATGATAGTCAGCCAACTTCTTGAACCATCACCCAGGACCTTCTTGTTCTTTGTTGTTCACTTGACTTTAACAGGTTTCTGACATGTATTAACCCTTTTATACTACTTCTAAGATAGATGCTATGTTATAATATGGGAAGCATACCTCCACACACTTTATGTGCAATATCTATACTACCCCTAAATGACTATGTGACGCCTAAGTCGTTTTTCTTCCACTGCACCACCATGTCTCCTGAAGATAAAATTAAATTTTGATAAATAAGGTACAGGGCTATTCAAAATGAAAGAGCAGATTTCAAAAATTTATTTCAAACAAACAGTAAAAGACAAACACATTCCGCACATCACTGGATAGAGGAAAGTTCAAAGTTTGGTCCTATGGTCCTTGAGGTTGCATGCACTCAACATGAGCACCATGTGTAGCGTGACAAACGTCAAAATGGTAGACCATTTCTTGCCACACAGGAGCCAACTGGTCCCTAGTTACTGAATTCACAGCTTCCTCAATTCGATGTCCCAAATCTTGAAGATTAGCAGGCATAGGTGGAACAAAAACTCTTTCTTTAATGTACCCCCATAGATAAAAATCGCAGGGGGTAAGGTCTGGAGATCTGGGAGGCCATAGACGGATGAGCAAGATCTTGTTGTCCACCTCTTCCAATCCATCATCCTGGAATGGTGTTGTTCAGGTAACGCCGGACCTCCAAGTGGAAATGAGGCAGGGCACCATCTTATATGATGACCAGTGCTTTTATGCATATGTAACCTTCTTCTACGAATTTTTTATGCCACTCGTATATTTGCTTATGATGAGGAAGCTGTTTGTTGAACTGTCGGCGGAATTCATGTTCCACTTGAACAATGGACCCACACTTTGCAAAGTGCAGCATGCAAAATGATTTCTCTTGTGGTGTTGTCGACATTTTACTATAAACGAGAAACCACGCTGTGTGGTATTCACTGGTACTTTTAGGCGGTCTTTTAAATTTTGAACTTTCCTTTATCCAGTGATGTGCGGAATGTGTTTCTGTCTTATACAGCTTGTTTGAAATAAAATTTTGAAACGTGCTCTTTCATTTTGAATAGCATGGTACTATAACAGAGCAAAGCCGGTCAATGTGTGAGGCGACACAGGAGTAGGGTGTTTATGAAAGTTCTGGGGCTGTTTATGTAACTCAACAGTGGTGCACACTGCAGATTCTCAACCCACCTCCCCACTCCTGGCCACACTATGGACACTGACAGGTGCCATTTTGATAGGTCTAGGGGTGCATACGCTGAACAACGAGGTTGATCTTCCAACCCTGGTTCTTTAAAATCTAATAATGCTGAATGTGCACTGTGGACACCATTTGGCACCATATTTGTGACTCAAGCAGCACATGCTTCGGAATCATTAATTCCACCCAAACCCCCGGCCCCACAATGTGCACTGTGTGGCACCATTTTGGTAACTCTATGGACTTGTGCTCAGGTCATCTCCCCCCTCGGTCCTGAGTGCTCTATGGACACCATGGGATGCCATTTTGATAACTCGAGCGACATGTTCTCTGGAATCATTCCCAAATCCTATGATGGTGTGGGTTGGCCTTCTGGGGGACTTGTTGAACCCACTACTGCCAATAACGTATCCGAGGGATGAGCCTAGCAAATGAGGACTGGCACACATACCAAGGGGTGAGCCTAGCAAATGAGGACTGGCACAGATACCAAGGAGTAGATGCAAAGTGATAAGTGCTTTTATTTAAACAAACTGAATCAAAACTGTGTTGAAAAGTGCACTGGTCTCTTCTTAAAATACCCACAAAAACAGTGATGATCCATGAGTTTAAAATCCACATTACAATTAGATTAAAGCCAACAGCCACCTGGCCCTTCATATTCTGTTGGACCAGCCCAGCACCACTCCATTTTTGTCTCCCCGGCTCACCCATTGATTGCTCAGCCAGTGGACATAAGGAGCAGCAATCCTCATACCTGACCCAGTCTTGGCTGCCTCCAAGTGGCACCGGCCAGATGGCTTGGGGTTGATTGTCCTCCCATCTTCCTTCTCACACCCCTGGTGTACATTGGATCCCTGGGGGTAGTACGCCATCTTGATCATTCCCACTCCTCAACAATTTATCAGCAGGGATGATCAAAGCACTGTGATGTTCCAACATTAATGGATTAAAAGCCAGAAGTCTGCATGACCATCATCATCAAGTCCTCCTGTGAATACCTTAAATACAAAGAGGACTATTTCATTTTTGTTAGGTAGAATGCCGAGAGGGGCCTGGGCTATATAAATGTTGTTGTTGACCCTAGAGTGCCGATCCTATTATTCACTCCTTCACCGGCCTACCACACTGCCTGGTTGCACGTCCTGCCTCTCTCCATGATGCTATGTGCGCTCATGGTCTCTCTCTCTTTCTTTCTGCCCTTGCAAGCTCCTTTTAAACTGTCCCTTCTGATGGGGTACAGGCCTGCATGCGCTGCTCCCTCCAAGGAAGTAATGAGGCACCTGCCAGATGTGCACACTTGCATGTGTCTTTACAATCGGGCAGGCTCCCCTCCATCCGTCTCTGGAGAGAAGCATGTTTGCGCTGTAGCAGTTCACTGCGAAAACAAATCCGAAAAGACACAGTCGCGCTATGAGCACTTGCCGTCAATGGGTGATGCAAAGAACCTGATAAATGCAGGGAACAGTAGTACTTGGCCATTAACCTGGTCACTACCCTGCCTGATTACTGTGTCTGTGTATAGGAGAATGGTGGATCCCGCTACAATAAATTCCTGTTTCAAGCTGAATAAAAGCTGGTTTTGCTAATGTACTGACACACAGCCTCATGTTTTAGGGTGCAAGACAGGGACTCGCATGTCATCACGCACATTCACCTGCGCCACTTTAGAGCCTGCACTTTGCAGGGCATGATTATTTTTTAAAAATTAGCAGTGTGTCACGGACCATTTATCAAAAATCCCCCTCCATGCCCTGACTAAACCACGCTAAGGCCAGCAGGGTTACTGAATAAGAGGCATGCTCCAGACCCCCCTCCTAGAGTTCCACATGGGCTTCAACCAGTAGTGTAACAGACTAACATTTATTTATTTATTGGTTTAAGCCGTATCCATTTTTACAAACTGAAAAAATGTGGTATGTATACATAAACAAACAGACTTCATTCTATATCAAACCACACTATTGTATATACATTAAAAAAATAATTCATAAAAATACATTTGGACATAACAGACTAATAGACACGCCCACAACTTACCCGTAATACTTTGTTAAACCACTAATTACACTATTTTTGGCGGAGTTCAGTACTTAAAAATTTAAGACTGTAAAAAATAATGGTATAAATCAAAACATTTCAATTCCAGGGTATGGTACGTCAAGATAAAACCTACAGATGGAATGCAGAGTATGTGGAAGAAAATCAAAGATCTTGTGCAAAGAAGAAAAAAAAGAACTTCCAACCCTGGGCAGTCTTCGGGTGCGAAAAGTGACATTTGCACTCAGAAGAACAAAACGCGGCTCCAGCGTTCATTACAGTAAAAATGAATGAAAAGTCGCTGTCGGTTGCCTTTAGTGCCGTTCGGTTTCCATTACACCATCACGAGTCACGCAGCGCGTCAATTCTCGGATAGAACGCAGAGCAGTCGTGCCCGTTTGGAGCTTCTAATCAGCACTTCCGTTTAAGGGCTCGGCGCATTGTACGTTGTGTCGATAGGCTACTTCGAATAAACCGGCCAGGTTCCTTAAAGCACGGGAGTCCCGACACGAAAGTGAAAGCGCGAAACAGAACTGAGCCCACGTGAATAAGCGGGACAGGGGCGCATCGCTGCCTGCTATCCCACCAGGTTGTTTCAATCTGCGCCCCCATCCTACTAAGACGGGCTTCACTTCTGAAATCCAGTAGTTGCAAAAGCAGGTTTGTAAAACTGCGAGAAGGATATGAAATTTGATACACGAGATAACTGATGAGCACGTGATTCTTGCACAACATGTACGTTGAGAGTCAACGCGACGCCTTGTCTCCCAGAGCTACCCATTTTTGGGAAATCTTTGTCACAGTTCACTCAGGGCAGCACATCCTACTGAAGGAATGCGTTTTCTAATAGTAATTTCGACGATGTGTACAGCAGAGTTCTTAAACACGTAATACAATAGGAAACTTGTATATTCTATTCAGGGCCGTCTTAACAGCACCATAGGCCCATGGGTAAATTAGTGCTCTGGGACACCTGTTTTGTTAGAAAAACAGAAACATACATAGTTATCAGAGACATTGTGTGCCCCTATGTTCCTGGGGTCCCAGCTGGTGCCCATACTTTAAGACAAATGCGCTTCAAAGACACACTGCATGCTGTGCACAAAATCAGATTCTCCAGCTCACTTATCTATTGAGAGCAAGGCTGGGCAGAAACCCACCCTGAAAGAGATGCTTCACATTTGCATTGGGGCATTTTAGAATCACCAGCTGACTGGAGAAACCAGGCAGCAAGGCCATGGGTCCCACCATCAAACTGTGGATCATCTAGGGGTCCATGTGGGTTACTGTTACTGATTGTCTGGTACAGGTGTGCTGGGACAGTTGGGAAGTCCCCGAGGTTTGGGCTGGGAATCCCTGGTCTAGATAACATGTACCTAAGCTTGAAGCAACCATTTTAAATAATAAGACTTTAATTTGCTGATTTGGCTGACGCCTTTTATCTAATGATTGATTACATTCTTTCTTTCTGTTTAAACATTCTGACATGTGTTCAGACTTTAGTATGTGTGTATGTATGTGTATGTGTATATATATATATATATATATATATATATATATATATATATATATATATATATATATATATATATATGGTTGAAATAGTTTACTGTCAAATAATGCAAAGAGTACGTGACACGTGTTTCGCCCTAATTCTGGGCTCATCAGGTGTACACACTCACTGCACCCACCCTCGGGGCATTGAACCTCGGACGTCAGTGTTAGAGGCGAAGCCACAACCACAAGTGTTACCTGGCAGGTAACCACCCATACAATCAGATTGTGACTCAGACTACGAATGCCATGAATGTAATTACCCCGATCTACATGCTGTCAAATAAACGATTATATATTTATAATCCATCCATCCATCCATTGTCCAACCCGCTGAATCCGAACACAGGGTCACGGGAGTCTGCTGGAGCCAATCCCAGCCAACACAGGGCACAAGGCAGGAAACAATCCTGGGCAGGGTGCCAACCCACCGCAGGACACACACAAACACACCAAGCACACATTAGGGCCAATTTAGAATCGCCAATCCACCTAACCTGCATGTCTTAGGACTGTGGGAGGAAACTGGAGTGCCCGGAGGAAACCCACGCAGACACGGGGAGAACATGCAAACTCCACGCAGGGAGGACCCGGGAAGTGAACCCAGGTCCCCAGATCACCCAACTGCGAGGCAGCAGTGCTACCCACTGCGCCACCGTGCCGCCATATTTATAATCGTTATATATATATTTATTTATGTATGTAAAAGAACTTCTGTAAAAAGCCAGATTTCCCCCAGGGGACAAATTTAGTTCCATCTATCTTGTTTTTCATAATTGGAGCACAAGCTGGTGAGGTGACTTGCTCAGGGTCACACAGTGTCACTAGAGGGACTTGAACTTGCAACTTTTCAGGGTTTAGACTCCAAAGCCATAAAATCTTAAAATTTTTCATTATTTAAAATAATGACTTAAACCCTTGGATACATATTATCTAGACCAGCAGTTTCCAACCCACTCCTCTAGGACACCCCCCCACCCCCCAAACTGTCATGCTTGTACAGTATCAGGTAATCAGTAACAGTGTGCTACATTTACTTATATGACGCCTTCCTCCAAGGTGACTCCCAACATCTATGATACAACTGGTTCCATTTCTTTTGTTTTTCCAGTTGGAGTACCGACAGGTGAATTTGGAACCCATACCCTGAACCCATACCCTCAGGGTTCGGAGTCCAAATCCTTAATCACTATGCCACTCTGCCTTCCTCAACAATTTTTTCACTTACATTTACTTGTTTAGCCAACACTTGTGCAGCATTTTAGACACAGTTGGTTACATTTCTTTTGTTTTGTCCAGTTGCAGCACAGGCAGGTGAAAGGATATGCTCCTGATCACACAGTATCAGCAGCAGGATCTGAACCTACAACTTCAGTTTTTGAAGTCCAAAATCTTAACCACTGTGCCTGCCTTAAGGATGTATTAACTTACATGTACTGTACTTACTTAGCCAACAGTTTCATCCATGGTGACTTGCAGCATTTGAGATGGTTACATTTCTTTTTGCTTTTTTCCAGTTGGAGCACAGGCAGGTAAGTGAAGTGACATGCTCATGGTCACACCTATCAGTGACAGGATTTGAGCTCACATCCTCGGGTTTTGAAATCCAAAACCTTAATCACTACGCCACACCACCAGCCCAAATGACCTCTATGTGATCCTTGGATGCACAATTTGTTGGGTGTCATATTCCAACCGACACGTTTGGTGCCCATATGGGCTTGCCAACTGGGGCAGACTCCATGCAGGCGTCAGGGATGCCTGCACATCGTCGCACTACAACAATTTATGTTGGTGTTTATGGTGTCTTTTTGTCCATGAAATACGATTGTCACTTTAAATTTTGTTCGTTTTCTATGAGTTACGCCCTCTTCTTTATCGTGTAAATATATAACGATAAGCACAGGTAGCGAGATAAGCCCTGAACCTGAGATGCGGGGGAGTTGACTGCCCCTCGGGTTAAACGAGATCGCCAGCAATGAAAGACGACCCTCCGAGCAAGCTCGCTTTTATCGAATAAATCGCGTTGCTCGAGCGCGAGGTCCATCAGAACGGTTATTTAGGTAAAAAAAAAAAAAAAAAAAGCTGTTAGTTTAATGAAGCCATTTTATGAATGAAAGTTTTAATAAATACTGAAGATTCAAAGGAAGTACGCGGAAGTGCTTTTCCTCTGTGATATTTTGAGCCGAAATGTATTCTCATATTCACTTGCTTACCTACCTACACCCTGTGTCTTGTGCAGGCGGTGCCGCTACGGGCACAGGGACGTTTAAAGTCGCCTCCAAAGCCATACAGCTCCATGGAACTCGACATACCTGGTAGAACAGGTTGCGCACTGAACTTCTCCCCGCCCACACTTAGGTGTCGGAGTTGCCGATGCCAGCCAAATGAATTAACAGTCCCGGTTAATTCCAGTCTGCAGCAAGGCAGCTTCGAGAGCGGGTGAGTAAACAGACTATCAATTGGGCACCCGTGGAGGGGACTGAGAACGGGCATGTTCTTGGGGGGTTCGTTTCGAAAGCGCGAGATGGGGTTCTGCCTAATAAAGTGTGGTCGAGCTGGGCTTCCGAGAACCGCTGACTTCTGATGGCGGTCGGCGATTTCGTTCAATTTGGACGCCGCTACTTAAAAAAAAAAAAATGTTATATTTAGTAGGTTAGGAATTAACTGGACTTTTTCAGTCCTAAAAGGCGTCGAGATGCGCCGGTGCTTAATTTACTGCCAAGCCACGGCGTGTAAAATCTCAATTCAAGACCAATGTTTAGGGCGGAGTGGTGGCTCTGAGGCTAAGAATCTGTGCTGGTATCCAGAAGGTTGTCGGTTCGAATCCCCGTCACTGCCAAAAATATTTGAACTATGGCTATGTGCAGCAAGTAGCGCATTTAAAATTAGGAACCCAGTGGTGTTTCATGTCACACCCATTCCGGGTTATTTCTGGACCCTTCATGCGGATAGAGTCCTTTTCTTAAAGAACAACGCTAGCACCTTTATTTTGAAGAGTGCGCCGACCAGGTATTTACCGCACATAGTCACTCTTAAAAATACTTTAATGTCACTTTATGTTTCTTTACTGAGTTGTATGGTTCCTCGTAGCTCCATTGCTTGACCAAGCACCATTTCATTCTGGGTGATGAACGGTTCTCTGCATACGAAGTTGGTTCTTTGTGCTTTGAAAAACATGAAGGTGGGCTGCCTAGCAGGGTACATATGGATTCAGAAAACCTGAACTAAGGTTGTGTTTTATGCAGTGAGAATTCTTCTCAGATCGTGGACCAATGGTATTTCACAAATCTGTTAGCACCTATTTATGGTTATTTACTGCATGGAGCCTGTGACAGATTAAAATTAACAAAGGCTCCTTCTGGAAACTTCATGTGGATGGGTCTTTTGGGACCCCCTATCACACTGAAGAACCACTCTGGCACCTTCATTTTTAAGAGTGCGGTGGTGGTGTCAGTCAGTCGGTCATTATCCATACTGCTATATCCTAACACAGGTGTTGTGTCCTTTTAAAATTGGGAACCAAGTGGTGTTTCACAAATGTGCTAACATCAATTCATGCCTATTTATGGACCCTGTTTCAGATCTAAATAAATAATGGTTCTTTCTGGAATATATACAGGTAAAAGTAGATTTACAGTTGAGTATGCAAAACATAGTTTATTCTATACATTTGTATTTTTTGTGACATTCTTTTGTTTTAATAAAATTAATAAAACTATTGTAATAGTCATATCCTGCATGCCTTTTTCTATACAACCAACTGTAAACCTACTTCTGCCCTTCCCAATGTATAAAGAAAGTGCCATGGAAGACACTGAACATTCTGACTGGACGAGAAAATGACTTCTTGCTCGGTCAGAAGGATATATAAGGGATGGACTAGAAGCTGGAGGCCAGGGGCAGTTCCATCCACTGTACAATAGGTGGCAGTGGTCCTCTCGGGGTATCTCAGTTTGGAGGGGTGCATGGGAGTTAGAGTCCAGAAGTGCAGCCCTGTTGGGGTCACAGTGTACCATTAGAGGGCGCAGTCAGGGGAGGACCTCCCTGGTTTCCTCGTGACCCAGAAGTGCTTCCCATAGGACGCAGCAGAGTACCAAAGGCATTCCCAGGTCTTGTTTATAAAGGGGCTCGCCACCTCACCTTGGGGAGTCAGCAGCCAACACTAATCTGGAGTGTGGAAAGAGAGAAAAAGATTCAGATTGTGTTGCGATTGTGTAATTATTGGCTGTGTTGTCTAGGTATGTGATAAAAAATCCTTTATTTGAACTGTGTCTGGGGTTTGGGGGCTCAGTTGCACCCCCTATTGGTTAATATATATTTTTTAGGTTTGAATTGCAATCTAATTATTAGGTGGTTACCTATATAATATAGTTTATACAGGGTGGGCATAGTTATGTTTACAATCATAATTACACAAAACAGAGTTTATTCTTGTATTATTTTTTTAGTAATTATTTGTCTTCTTGTCTTATTAGAAGTAGTATTGTTAACATGTCTTTGAATGTAGCAATCATAACCTGAATGTCTGTCTTGTTTCATATGAACAACTGTAAACCTACTTTTGCCCAACCCTATATACTGTGTGTATGTATGTGTATATAGATGTGAATTGGGAGTCCCAAAAGCACACAAGTCCCATAAATACTTCCAGAACTGTCCTGTAGGGGGGGATTTCTCTTGAGAACCTCACTAGAAACAAAAAGGGGCCTTGAATAATCTTTACAAAAGATTTATTTTTTAACAGAAATGCGCTGTAGCACCTGAGAGCACAAAAGGAATTGCGTGAGAAGGCAAGGCAATCCACAGCAAACACAGTCCCAATGCCAAATCCCAAGGCAAAGTCAAAAACAGAGCACCGGTTCAAAAATCCAGGAAATCACAATAAGCACAACAGAAACACCAATAAACACTTCACTCCTTAGCACTTTTGAAATGAACCTCCAGGAACACTGGGTGACCCTTTGGATTTATTGGGTGGAGGACAGTTCCTGGCAGTGATTGGCAAGTGGTCCTGCCGCTTGGACGACTACCCACAAAACACATGGGACATAACCAAGGCATTTTATAGTCACAGAAAAAAACAAAGAATAATGCACATAATAAACAAAAGAAACATTAACACAAAAAATTGGCATAAAAAAACTTTGAACCCTAGCTGGGGGAGAAATGCTGGCTGAAAACGTATATATTGTGGCCACCATGGGGCCCCCAACCTGCACCCCCAACCTAACATAGGCTGATGCCAGGCACAAGTTCAAGGACAATATACATTATTTATTTGGCCAGCGGAAATTCTTCCCAATTGTTTCCCCCTAAACAACCCAGTATATAAGCACAGTCAAGTAAATATCACACAGGACTTCTCTTCCATTTCTTTCTGTCCTCCACCAATCCCAGTGGTATGACTGAAATTTGCACAAGTTACAGTGATCATAAAATTATTGTTGGCAGAGCATCTGTGACTTACAGCCTGAAAGAGAGAAAGGGATCGACAGAAAATACCTGTCAGAAGCCGAAACATAAAAGGTTTGACCAGGAGCTGCTGCTAGCACTAATGGTAGGATCAGTATTGTCACATGTATACAGAGCACAGTGAAATTTCAACCAACATGCTACAAGTCTGCCACTCTCCAGTACCACCATTAAAAAGAATGTTTTAGGGAGCTGTTTCTCTGGAGACATCTCTTATTTAAATTGTACATACTGACTGTTGTGTAAAATAGCCTGTTTTGGCTTCATACTGTGATATGTGCTTGGTTTGTGCATGTACTGTTATCATAAATGTCTATAAAATAATAAGTTATTGTTTGCCATTTTGCTGCAGAGTCATTTTGAACACAAGATGTCAAGATGTTGTCAAGATGTAATCACGGGTTGCTAGCGAGTGTGTACCGGCAGTCGATATTCAGACTCCCCTTATGTCTGGAAAATCATCCACATTTCTAAAAGCAGCAGCCTTTCTGTATTTTGCTTTCACACTTGAATCTGTTGATAATAATTGTGAATTTCCCCTTGGGATTAATAAAGTATCTATCCATCTATCTATCTATCACAACCTCACACTCCTTGACTTAACGCTCCCCAGTTCTTTGGGTGTTCCTCTCAGATTTGTCTTTCTTGGTTTCTGACATGTGCCTGATTTCCTGACTGCATTCTTTCTTCATCCCTTCCTGACACTTCCTGGAACTACAGCGTGTCAGCTGTTTCAGTTCTGCCAAAGTAAGCTCCCATTAGTGAAGTTTTACTTTGCCTCTTCTGGAAAAACCAGGGCCAGTTTAAACCAATTTAGGCATTCCTTGTGTGATTATGGGTTAGACAAGACATAAATTGTTGTTACGCACTGTTGTTTCTGTCCTGGCAGAACAGCTATCAGTAACCAAGGAATCTGAAGTAGATTAGATCGACACTGACCACATTTACATGGTGTCTCCTGGAGACCACATTGTCTGCTTTTGTTTTGAGGTCACCTATTGTCGGGTTGTTGCCCTTACAGTACTTTGGGTGATTGCTATGTCTCTCGTTCTGTGTGTGTACACTACCATTTAAACATTAGATGTCACCCAGGAAACATTCATGTTTTTGCTAGAAATTGAAATCTTTTACTATCAAGATACCATGAAATTGGTTTAAAAATATAGCCAAGAAATGGTTACTTTTTATAATCGTTGCTACTACTTGATTTTTAATTTATTATTCACACATGTCTGTAAAGCCATATTTTGAGCATCAATTCCTTTAGTGTGTTAATGGTCAACTTCCTTGGCTTATCTTTTGCTAGTCATGTGTTAATGCTAATTGGTTATTAGAGAAACCTTTTTAAATTGCATTAGCTCTGCTGAAAACTGTTATTCTGTTACAAGGTGCTGGCTTTCCTAAAGTGCCGTTCTGGGTTCAAAAATGGCCAAAATGAATCTGCTTTCTCAAAAAGCATGTTAGTCTATTGTTACTTTTTTTTCAGAATGGTTATTTCATGTGGCAGACTGGCAAGAAACAAAGATTTCATACAAAGGTGTTTATAATGAAGGCATTGCTCAGTGGCAGCCTTCAACCCCAAACTTTTGACCAATAGTGAATGTATATAGATAGATAGATATGAAAGGCACTAAATTAATTAGATAGATAGATATGAAAAGCACTATATGATAGATGGATAGAGTGCCTTCAGAAAGTGCCTGGACCCCTTCACTGCTCACTTTATTGTGTTGTAGATTTAATGTTAAATGAATAAATTTGTCAGTCTACATTTAGTACCCCATTATGACAAACTGAACAGTTGTTTTCAAAAATGTTTGCAAATTTATTAAAAATCGATAACTGAAATCTGTAATTTATGTCCGTATTCAGCCCCTTAATTCAGTAGTTTGTAGAAGTCCCCTTGGCACCAGTTACATCTTTGAATCTTTAAAAGTTAGTCTGCGCAACATTTGCACACATGTATTTATGCAGTCTATCCCTTTCTTCCTTACAAATTCTCTCAAGCTCCACTAGAATGCATGGCAGGTGTATGCAAATTGCCATCTCCAGGTGTCTCCACAGATGTTGTGTGATGTTTTAAGTCTGAGCTTTGGCTCTGCCACGTAAAGACACTCGGAGACTTATTCCGAAGCCACTTCAGTGTTGTCTTGGTTGAAGGCTTTGGGTCATTGTTTTGCTGAATGGTGACCTTTTGCCCCAGCCTGAGGTCTTGTGCACTCTGGAGCAGATTTTCTTCAAGAACCTCTCTATATTTGGTTGAATTCATCTTCCCTCAATTCTGTCCAGTTTCCCTGACCTTGTTGCTGAAAAGCATCATCAGAGCATGATAGTTCACTGTAAGGATGGCATTACTCAGGTGATGAGCAGTGCCTGGTCATAGTGCTTGGAGTTCTACCCAAGGAGTTCAATTTTTGTCTCATTAGATCAGAACACCTTTTTAAAGTCTTTTAAATGCCTTTTGGCAAATCCCAAGTAGACTGTCATTTCAACCTGATTGATGGAGTGCTGCTGAAATTTTCTTCCATCTTACCTGAGGACTACTGATGCTCTGTAAGAGTGACAATTGTGTTCTTGGTCACCTCCCAGGAAAAGGCCCTTCTTCCTTAGTTACTCACTTTGGCTGGAAAGCCAACGTTTCAAAATGATTGGAGCCAATGTGCTTCTAGGAACGCTAAGAGCTTTAGAAATGGTTTTACACTCTTGCCCTGATCTGTGCCTCGCAACAAGTTGATTGTGGTGGACTACAGAGAGTTCCTTGGACTTCATGGCTTGGTTTTTAACCTGACATGCAGTGTGAACTGTTGGACCTTCTATATACAGGTGTGTACTTTTATAAATGTCCAATCAATGCAGTTTGCTGTATTTGGACTCCAGTCAAGTTCTAGAGACATCTCAAGGAGAATTGAAGCAAAACAGGATGCACCCGAGCACAGTTTGAAGTGCCACAGCATCGCCGTCTTCTTCTTTCAGCTGCTCCCGTTAGGGGTCGCCACAGCGGATCATCTTCTTCCATATCTTTCTGTCCTCTGCATATTGTTCTGTTTCACCCATCACCTGCATGTCCTCTCTCACCACATCCATAAACCTTCTCTTAGGGCTTCCTCTTTTCTTCTGGCCTGGCAGCTCTATCCTTAACATCCTTCTCCCAATATACCCAGCATCTCTCCTCTGCACATGTCCAAACCAATGCAATCTCACCTCTCTGACTTTGTCTCCCAACCGTTCAACTTTCTAATCCTATCCATCCTCATCACACTCAATGCAAATCTTAGCATCTTTAACTCTGCTACCTCCAGCTCTGTCTCCTGCTTTCTGGTCAGTGCCACAGTTTCCAACCCATATGACATAGCTGGTCTCACTACCATCCTGTAGACCTTCCTTTTCACTCCTGCTGATATCTGTCTGTCACAAATTACTCCTGACACTCTTCTCCACCCATTCCACCCTGCCTGCACTCTCTTTTTAACTTCTCTTCCACAATCCCCATTACTCTGTACTGTTGATCCCAAGTATTTAAACTCATCCACCTTCGCCAGCTCTACTCCTGCATCCTCACCATTCCACTGACCTCCCTCTCATTCACACACATGTATTCTGTCTTGTTCCTACTGACCTTCATTCCTGTCCTCTCTAGAGCATATCACCACCTCTCCAGGGTCTCCTCTTTGAAGTGCCACAGCAAAGGTTCTAAATACTTGTATAAAGGACAGGTTACAGTTTTTGATTTTTATAGAATTTGTAAACCTTTTTAAATGCATGTTTTCACTTTGTCATTGTGAGTAGTTGTGTGTAGAATGATGAGAAAAATAGTAAATTTACACATTTAAAATTAAATTACCAACACGACAATATATGTAGATAGTGATGGGGTCTGAAAAGTTTCTTGATCCACTGTATTTGTGTCTGTCTCTCTGTCTGTGTATCTATCTGTATGTATGTATGTATGTATGAATCAACTCGACCCAAACAGGTGGTAGAGGCAGATTTATATATAAAAAAAAAAACTTTTATTTTTCTTCACTACGTGGGAAATGCCTTCCCCATTTCCCACAGGCACAACTCAGTCCCAGTAACACAAAAGCACACAATACAATCATATTTTCTCATCTCTTTACTCCTCCACTCCTCCCCAGCAATCTTCGTCCACCTTCCACCTGACTGGTGGCTGTTGGCTTCTTTTATAGCTGACCCGGAAGGAAAAGAAACATAGTAGAACAAATGAGTTTATTGTTTTGTCATTTGAATGTCAGTAAGGCCACCTTAGTATCAGTTGGAATATGGAATGCTAGTCTCACACACACACACACACACATTCACTCTCACCTGGTCAGTTCATCATAACCTGTACATCTTTTTAATGTGGAAGAAAATGTGTACCACATATGTCAGCCGTGTATAGCTGTCTTTGACTGTAATCAGGCTAAGCTCCCTGTAGCTGTAAGGTAGCTGTGCTAACCTCTATGTCATCCCGGTGCAACTAATTCTTTTTAAAAATTAGAATAGCCTAGTTTTTGACAGGCATATCAGTAATGGAGCAGCAATTTCATGTTCAAGACCATCCCTGGCTCCCCCATTGTGCCAGCATTTACCTGAGACTGACGACTTTGAATATTTAATTAGAACTGATAAGAATATCTGCTGGTGTGTGTGTTATCACCAACATATATTTATGGTACTCTTCTTTTGAACATTGGAAGCAATAGAGGTATTGTTTTGGAAGTGCAACCGTATATAGTTTTGTGGTTTTGTGCTTTGTCCCCTTAATTTCTTCCATTATTTCACACTTGACACTGAATGTTTTCAGGTCTTC